>NW_010967389.1:41373-42481 GCF_000463585.1 Tarenaya hassleriana
ATAGAGTTATATGGTTATGGAGGGGATACATTCAAGACCAACGCGCAACGGTTGAAGATCTACAACCCCGGGGAACATGACAAAGAGAGGGGCTCGACGAGCTTCTCTGATCCTCAAGACGAGTAGGAGCAGACACGGTCAAGCTTAGGACCATAAATAAGCGCTCTCGGGAGGCACCCTGAGCTTGTGTATATCCTTTTTCGTATCCTTTTTAGCATTTGCATCTCATTTAGAATCATTCATTTGCACTCTCTTGATTGGGTTTGATGCTTTCCTGGTATGATTGATGTTGTTTAGAACCGGGTTAGACAGGCTGTGATGCAGGAAAACGGGAATCGAAAAGCGAAGTCGGGAAGCTGCCTGGAAAAGAAGCAGAACGGGCGGTCTACGAATTCACAAGGAACGTCCGTTCTAGACATATGGAACGGACGGACTACGTTACCCAGAACGTCCGTTCTGAATATGTGGAACGAGCGGTCTCCATTAATCGGAACGTCCGTTCTAGGGCAAAGACTCGCAATAAAAGGTAAGTGGGGTTCAGACCGCCCACACTCCGTTCCGCACACACGCTCCAGACCCAGTTCGAACTCTCCCCCTCCGGCGACTTTCCGAGCAGATTCTGGCCGCGTCCACCTCTGGCGAACCTCCCCAGTCCGCGGCGAACCCCCTCTCTCTCTCTCTCCCTCTCTCACTCTTGCTCCCATTCGTTCCATATGTTGGTTTAGTGCTCTATGATGTACTGTTTATGAGCTTTCTTGAGATACATTCGATGTATTGATACTTTCTATGGTTTTATGAGAGTATTTGATTCATTACATGTTCTTGCATACTAGATCTGTTATGAAATCCGTGTATCATTATGAATGATACTAAACTCCCTAGTCTTGTGTCGTTATGGGAATAACGACATAATAAGACTTGTATGATGTGTGATTGATGATCATATAGATGATCATAGGTATTGGATACGATCACAATCATAGGTATTCGTTGGAGAACATAATACTGGATTGACCCGCATGAGATTGTCACATGGACTAGAGTCATGACTTGAATCTCATATGACGGTTCCATGATTGGATCCTAAGACCTGAGATATCTACGGAAT
>NW_010967390.1:0-338 GCF_000463585.1 Tarenaya hassleriana
TGAAATGCTTCTCCCTTTCGCCATCTTAGCAATCTGCGCCTCTAAAGCCTCGAAAGAGAGATCATACACGCTGCCTCCACATGCTGCATCCACCCATCCTCTCGTGTCGTCCCTAAGACCATGTATGAATGTAGAGAGAAGATACTTGTTGTCCATACCGTGGTGCGGACACATTCTCTGATATTCCTTGAACCTCTCCCAAGCATCATACAAGGTCTCATCGTCATCTTGGGCGAATGTGTTGATCTTATTCAAAGCCAACTGCGTCTTCATGGGCGAGTAATATTTCATCATAAACTTCTCCTCCATCTCATCCCATGTAGAAATGGAATTTGGCT
>NW_010967391.1:0-635 GCF_000463585.1 Tarenaya hassleriana
TTAATTTCAGGTACTTATCTGGAATCGCTCGAATCGCCGGAGTTTTGTCGTCGTCAACAACTGTCATCCCCAACATAGAGTGATGTTTATATATTTACCCCGTTGGAGTTTAAAAAAGGGGAGTTTTATATACAATACATAGGACTCAAACTCCCCATGTCTCAGAAAATTGTATACCATAAAATGTTTAGATAAAAACACGGTTCATCGGAGACATAACAATAATAAATCCCGTATGTATGGATATTTGTGATCGTATGGTCTTTAAAACATACAAGCATATTAAACTATATGGTTTAATCGATTTACATAATATTGTAAATATAGTTTAGATAGATGTTATTGTAAATACATGTAATATGGTACATTATATAAACATGTAAAACAATGTTTGTGCATACATGTAAATACTCTAAAATGTTTTGAGTCAAATAGAGTTTATATATGTTCAAATAAATATCGTATGTAACATGGATAGAGCGCATAAACTTTATAGCTCTACATACATTATATACGTAATTATATACTATTATATACATAAAATAGTATATAATAGTTATTATATCTGTACAATTTACGTACCACACCAGTGGATCATATGGCATACCATATATGTATAATTGTTCATAGATATC
>NW_010967392.1:0-634 GCF_000463585.1 Tarenaya hassleriana
AAGAGAGAACATACTTTTATTTATATTGTATATTTCGTTTGTTTGGTTGCATTTAACCAAAAATTTGTAGTACATATTTTTTCTAAGAATATTAATATAAATAATTATAAAAAACAATTACGAATATAGAGACACATATGCGCTGTTATAAATGTACGTTACATTTATACACACGCTTGCACACACGCACATATATATATATATATATATATATATATATATATATATATATCTACAATCATAATAAAATCAAATAGCAAAAAAAAGAGAATAGAAGAAAATAACTTTACGAGATATTTCTCTTCGCTTTCATTATTTGGATTTTCAGTTTTACTTAATAATCAGTTTTCGTTTTTTAGAACTTATGAGCAAAAAATATATTTATTTATATTGTAAATAATGGTAATATTTAAATTACGGAAACGTGGGAGAAATTCAAATGTCTTTATATATTTTACGAAAAATGGTGCGCACATGTAATGTAATATAGAGGTGAGTGGCCCAATGAACATTTGACCTCTTATATTTTTTTTCCACCACTTTCATTTGAAAAAAAAACTGATAATAAATTATTGAGAGAAACAAAATCGAGTAGAATATTTAAATATTAAGTATAAGTTATTATGGTGATAGG
>NW_010967393.1:0-634 GCF_000463585.1 Tarenaya hassleriana
AGAGACGGACGGAGCCATGGCAGAGCCTGAGAGAGCCAAACTAATAAACAAATTTGATACAAAGACTGCGGCTGCGAGGCAACGAACCTGTGGAGACGGAGACGCCATGATAGAGATCCACCACCAACGATGGAGGGAAGACGGCGACGATCTGGACAAGGACGCGACAGAAGATAAAATACAGAGAAGGGAGGAGGCAACGGGGAGAGGCTTGACGTTCAACAATCACCGGCGGCAATAATCTCAGATCCGAAATCGCAAGAGAGGAGACGAAAAGACGAGAGACAGCAAAGAGACGAAAGGAGACAAAGAGAAGATAGGAGACGGCGACTCAGACCTTTGACGGCGGAGGGAAGACGGCGATGGTGACGGCGTCTCACCGCAGTCGAAGGAAGACAATCGCAACTTGCGATTCGCAAGTCTGGAGGAGAGAGAGATGTTGAAAAGTGAAAAAGTAAAAGTGACAGTAAAATAATTAACCTAACCCTAGATAAAAGATAAAACAATTAAAAAAAAGCTGATAACCGATCGGATAACCACGGTTATTCGGTTAATAACCGAACCGAACCGAATCCGAACGGTTATTGGATTTTCTCAACCGAACGGTTATTAAGCAAATAACCGAACCGAACCG
>NW_010967394.1:0-633 GCF_000463585.1 Tarenaya hassleriana
GAGGACCCATCGGCACGAACGACACGACCGCACCCAACGCCGCAAACACCGGCGGAGCCACTGTTACACCGATGACGACCGCGGAGATGACCACGGTGGCGACGGCCGCGATTAACAGCGTGATCGAAACTCTCCGGCGCAGGCTTATTCTCCGGAGTTTCCTGTTGAGCTTCTTCGTCGTCTGGGTCAGTTTTCCGATCACCTTGACGAGATCGCCGTGGCAGCTCTTGAAAAGTTTGGTGAATTCTCCTGCGAATGGGTCGTCGCTGGAGAAATCTTTGAAACTCCTGATATTCTGGAGAGTTTTACTGAGAATCCCTTTCTCTCCTCTTTCCTCCTTGAAGCCGGACAAAGTTTCACGAACTAGGGTTTCTCCAAGATCAGCTTTTTCTAGGCATTTCTTGAGAGATTCGCAGAGAAGAGATAGCTCGGTGTTGCTGTTGAAGAAATCTGTGACGAGGTGCAGCAGATCGGAGTTCTTCCGAAGATCTGTCTCGGAAGACAGGAAGAGTTTTCGGACATCCTCGTTCATGTCTTCGACGCAACCGGATAGTCTGTTGACCGAATCGTAAGAAATTGATCGTATCCTGATGCCATGGCAGCCGATGGACTCTGGGTTTTGTGGTTCGATGG
>NW_010967395.1:0-632 GCF_000463585.1 Tarenaya hassleriana
TCATGTAAATGATAGTAATTTTACTTAATTAGTTGAGTCTTTTCATTTTAATTCAACATGTTATTTGTTAAATTTGGTTTTCATGATATAATAAATAATAAATTCTCTAACGATTTTGTAATGAAGTTAAATAGATCATCGATAAAATGATTTGAAT
Organism: Tarenaya hassleriana; assembly: GCF_000463585.1. Taxonomy (NCBI): domain Eukaryota; kingdom Viridiplantae; phylum Streptophyta; class Magnoliopsida; order Brassicales; family Cleomaceae; genus Tarenaya; species Tarenaya hassleriana. The sequence continues at coordinate 158 of NW_010967395.1, forward strand.
CCTTTTTTTTATAATGCAGAATTAATAACCTACGTATAAAATAATAAGAGTTCTTTGGATTTGAAGGGAAAAAAAAGAAACAATTTTGTTGACAATTATATATTTTTCTTTGGTCAGAAGAATCCTCAAAATATTTGGGTCATGGATTAGAAAAATATAGGTTTTCATTTGTCAACACGGTTATTGTTTCTATTTTACACGAAATAACTTTGAACTAAGATTGAAATGGAAAAGTTCATGACTTTGGTTTTTAGTTCACAAACGTTTCTCTGAAAATGGATATGGAGAGTTTTTGGAAGATGAGTTTGCAGCTACATATAAACAATGGTAACAATATTAAAAGGAATCAATAACGAAATCAGATATACAGAGACCCTTACGCAGATTTTTCCGGGTTCGAGTACGGAGGACGAATTTATTTAGATATTTATAATCTAAATAAAATTCTATTCAAAACAATTATTTTTTCTCTAAT
>NW_010967396.1:0-18391 GCF_000463585.1 Tarenaya hassleriana
CGCCTCAAATCTCCCTGAATCTCTCTATTTTTCTCTGTTTTCGAAGAACAGGTTCTGGGTTACAGAATGGTGATCTTCACCTGTTGGAGCCGATTAAATCGACCTCTAACGCCGCCATAGGAGCTAGGGATAGGGTAGGAGGGCCAGAGGGTGTCGTCCACTGCGTCTGGGTGGTGGTCGTTCACGCGTGGGGTCGGTGTGTCGCGAGAAAATCGCGGCCGAAAATGGAAGAAAGTCAGGATTTTCGGCGACTTTTTCCCAAACCCTCAGACCGTCCGTTCTGGTGTTGGACCGTCCGTTCCGCTTCGCGAACGTGCAGTCCGTCCGTTCTACCTGCTGGTCCGTCCGTTCCGCTTGGCGAACGGGCAGTCCGTCCGTTCTATCACCTGGACCGTCCGTTTCGCTTGGCGAACGGCAGTCCGTCCGTTCCACCTTCTGGTCCGTCCGTTCTGTACTGTTTTTTCGTCGTTTTCGACGCGTTCGAGTCCCGTTGATCCCTTAGTTCGAATCTTATGCCAATCACCTTATATTTTAGACTTGTCTTACCCTATTTTATTCTCGGAGTTAATTTAAATAAATTATTCGGGAATCGGGGTATTACAGGGTTAACCCTCAAGGGCCTATAGGTGAGGTTTAGACATCACCGGATGGGTCATTTAGACGGTCTAGAGAGTCATACTAGTTTAGACCTTAGGTAGTCTTCGGAAGCGGAGTTGTTGGGGGACATTCACTCGGGTAGGCTAGGTGCGTCGTGTCACGCTGAGACGTGTTTATGACATGCTCGGTAAGAACTCCTCTAATAATGGTGTTCCAATGCGCCTTGGATCATGCCGGGAGGAGGAGTTAAAATGGAAGTAACGGGGAACTTTGCGTGCTAGGGTTATTTTGTGGCGTGTTTTTGTTTCGTGTTTGTTTCGTTTGCAGGTTTTGTAGAAGAAGGCGGAGATTTGTAGAGTGGTTATCGTCAAAACCCGTTGGGAGATTCATTGGATTTCGGAGCCGCAGAACGAATCAGAGGGTTTAGAAACATGGAGGGATAAAATGGTATTTTTGTAAGGGCGTATTATGAGTCCTAGGATTACGATTTGATTGCTCAGACTTCCGTTTTGTGTTTTGTGGGTTTTCTTCTCTCTCTCTAGAAGAACCTTGGTTCTGCGGTTACGTCGTTATTGACTCCAGTCGATCTTCGGCGTGATTCTCTGTTGTACCTAACAAATAGCGGTTCCTTCTTCCCGAGACATAGGTACCGAGTGGTAGAACTCGGTACTGAACTCATAAATCTCCGGTGTCTCGTGTTTTCTTTTATGTTCTTTTTCACATGAATGATTCGAAAGTGATAGGTGAGGGATCGTGGTCGAAACCTCTACAAAATATTTTAAAAATAAATTTAAAATTTGAAATTATATTGAATAGTAATATATGTAAGTAATATATAGTTCTCTTCAATATATTATTTTATTATTGACTATTGTTGTATTTAGATTTTGTTTAAGATTAGATAAAATTAATTTTAAATTATTTATTTGTTATTATCAATAAAAATTTAAAATAAATCAATGAAAATAAATAATTTAAAATTCTATTAGATTAATATTTTATTATAAATATAATTGAATAATAGATATTTTATGTTTATGAAGATTTGTGATAGTTTTTATTTATTTGTTACATAATTTAATTATATATAATAAATATTTTTATACAAAAAATATGAGACCCTTTAATTTGGGTGCCTATGCGTGGGTTCGCACTCCCCATAAGAGGCCACGTGAACATACTTAATATTGTTAGCATTATAATTAACTCCAATATTTACATTAGTTTAAAATTTTATATTACTTCAATGCATATACTTTAGCAAAATTAGATTCGTATTTTTATTTTCTATTATTATATTATAGTACTATGTACTAGATGGTTGTGGTCGCTGATGCCACCTGTGCCAAACCGACTTCAAGGAAAAAAAGATATTATTATTTAAAAAAATAAAATTTTTCTTGGAATTACAAAAACAATAAAAAAGAAAACAGCACATATAAGATTATTATTATTAATAGAAAAAGATAAAGATTTTTCTCGGAATTACAAAACCAATTCAAAGAAACGTCTTCTTATGCAAGTGGAATCATTCATTACACGACACATCATCACTTCACTTCCAGCGGATCTCTTCGCTCTCTCACGTTCCGAAGCCAAAGGGGGAAGGCTTCCGGTCGTATTTTTCAACAGTTATCGTCTCTAATCTCCGAGGTACGTATTTCTTCAACAGCTTGAATTTTATATATATATATATATATATATCGATTTAAATTTTTTGAAATTCCACTTAATAATTCCAATTAAATCGATTTAAATTTTCATTCTCACTCTCGGCCCATTATTTACCAGGAAAAAAAATCCCGATTTATTGTTGCTTTTGATTTTCTTTGGGTTCCTTTCCACACAAAAAAAGCCCTAAAAAAGAAATAAAAAGGCTTCTAGAAGTAAGGGTATAAGAGTGGAAAGTAAATCTTGCATCTTTTATATATTTATAGAAATCAAATCATTCCTGAATGATGAGTGAGTTACAGTATTTTGGGGAAAAATAGCTTACCTTATTTAAATAATAGCCGATATTCTGTTAAAATTATTCTAGATTGCTACACAATTTTTCTTTAAAACATGCTTATATTTTTTTATTGTTTTTCCGAATATAAATCTCTTTTTTCTATTTTGAGCGGTCATTTTCCTTCATTATCCCCCACAAATAACGATTTCTTTATATATATATAAACAATGTTTTTATGTGGCGACCTAAACTTGAGTTGTAATATTCTTGCAGGTAACCACCAAAAAAAAAAAAAATCGAAGCAAAAAAACCATGTTCCAGAAGTTCGATCCGACCAACCAAGAAGCTTGTCTTGCCGTGCTTGAAGATGTCACCGCAGACGCGAAGCAGATTCAAGAATCGGTGTTGGAAAATATAATTTCTCGTAACGCCCAGACCGAATATCTCGGAAGATTTCTCAACAGAGAAATCGATAAGAAAAGTTTCAAGAAGAACGTGCCCGTCATCGCCTACGAAGATCTCAGACCGTACATCGACCGTATCGCCAATGGAGAGCCGTCGGATATCATTTGTGCCCAACCCATTACTGAATTCATGTCCAGGTTCGTTTTTTTTTAAAGGATCGTTCTTCTGTAGAATCTGCAACCAAATTGTTCATATTATTGTCGGTGCGGGTTGATGCGAATGTATAGGTATCATATTATGTTGTTCATTGATGTAATGTACGAGATATTTATGGACATAATATGTAGAAAACTTTAGATTAAAATCTAAACATATGTATTATATATACACATGTATTAGCTATAGGTGTGAATTTCTTGTGGTTATATCATCGTTTGTTGTTGTTCGGTTTCAATATGAAGTTAGTTGCTCAATCAAAACCCGGGTTAGACCCGTGTTTGGATGTACATACATTTCCGATTACTCATATCAATTAGAGTTCAGTTGGCGGCAAAATTATAACTAATGACACCGATAAGACATGAGAGAACACTTGCTTTGCAGCTCGGGGACGTCCGGAGGTGTCCCGAAGTTGATTCCCATGACGGCCGAAGATTTGGACCGACGTAAATATTTTGGGCCTCTCTCGTCGGCTGTATTGGGAAAGTATGTTACGAACAATTCATTTTAATTTATGTTTTAACTGAACAAAGTAAACCGATTTACCAATAAAAGGGTTAAGACACTCATTACTTCTTTTGCAGGCACATCGAAGGTCATAAACAAGGAAAGGGGTTGCAGTTCTATTTCATCAACCGAGAAAGCGAGACGGCCTCTGGTTTGATAGTTAGAACTATGTTAACCAGCGTTTTGAAAAGTGTTAGCGCGGAGCATATGAAGTTTTGGTAATCAATCTCATATATATATACACGCGGGCGTGCGCGTACACACACACACACATATATATATATATATCGTTGTTCATTAGCTTTCGAGATATCAACATTTCATATATGTTGTTTATTGTTTTACAGGGACAGAGTTAATGCAAGTCCATATGTGGTCACGGTATGTGAAGACACTAAGCAAAGTATGTATTGCCAATTGCTATGTGGGCTGGTGCAACGAGATCATATAGTTAGGCTCGGTGCACCATTTGCATCTTCCTTCCTAAAAGTAATCAAGTTCTTGGAAGATCACTGGCAAGAGTTATGCTCGAACATAAGGACCGGTCATATTAGCGAGTGGATCACAGACATCAAATGTAGAACTTCGACTTCTAACATCCTCGGCGGTCCAAATCTTGAACTAGCTGATTTAATCGAACGCGAATGCGGTAAAACATCGTGGGAGGCCATAGTGAGAGGACTATGGCCAAGGGCAAAGTGCATCGAAGCCATTGTTACGGGTTCAATGGCACAGTACGTGCCGTTACTGGAATTCTACGGCGGAGGCCTTCCTTTGGTTGCCACATTTTATGGAAGCTCCGAGTGTTTCTTCGGCATCAATTTCGACCCTTTGTGTAAGCCGAGTGACGTCTCATATACCATCATTCCAAACTCAGCATATTTCGAGTTCTTAGAGGTAGACAAAACCCAAAAAGAAGGTGTTGTTGAAGTGGTTGATCTCGTGGACGTGAAAATAGGTCATTACTATGAACCTGTGGTCACAACGTTTGCCGGTGAGTTTGATGTTCTAAATCTCTCTTTATCTCATTTCTCGAATCTCGCTCCCTCAAGAAATTTGTCAATGGATTTTCAACGGTGTTTTAACGACGATTTTCGTTGAAATTTTCAACGGATTGCCGTTGAAATTGTCCGTTGAAAGATTTTAATCGAATTTTCAACGACATTTCCAATGGATGTCGGTTGAAAATTTCTAATGGATTTCGGTTGGAAAATAGATTGAAAATTTTCAATGGAATTCTAACGGATTTTGGTTGGAAAAAATTTCCAACGCAATGCCAACGGATTTCGGTTGAAAATTTTTATTTAAAAAATTTCAACGGAATTCCAATGGATATCAGTTGAAAATTTAGATTTTAATTGAAAACATCAATTGAAAAATATGTATATCAATATATATATATATATATATATTTAAATACATGTATTTTATATATACCTATATGTAAAGATATATATATATATATATATACACGTATAAATATATTATGTGTGTATATATATAAACACATGTGTGTATATATATATATATATTTATACATATAAATATATTATGTATACATATACGAATAAGTATTTATATATATATATATATCGACATTCGGTTCGGTTCGGTTTTGGTTTCGGTACACTTCGATTTCGGATTATGTTAAAAAAATTTAGATTTTTTTTTTAAAATTGGATTTTTCGGGAACTTTATGAAGTTTGTTTCAGTTCGATTCCAAAAAATATATCATTCGAGAATTTTGTATGGTATGGTTCGAGAAAAATACCAAAATTTTCGGTTCGGTAGGAACTGAATCGAAATTTCCACCCCATATATATATATATATATTGTATATATATACTATAAGTATATGTTATGCATATATATATATATATATATATATATATGAATTCGACTTTGTATATACGTAAATATATTTATATGAATATATATGTATAAATATTTATATATGTATATGTTTATGTATATATATATAAATATCTATATGGATAAACATTTATATATGTATATATATTTATGTTAAATCATATGAGAAATTTAATTTGGAATAGTTAGATGATTATAAATTGAAATTCTAGAATTAAGAAAATTGTGATAGAGTATTGAGGGATGGGTGACCTAATCGGAATGAGTTTTGGGTTCGATTTAGAGTCGGAGTTGGTGGCAAGGGTCATGATTGATAATATGTTTTGAATTTTTCGTTGAAATATTTCAACAGATTTCGGTTGGAAATTTGCAACGGATTGCGGTCGGAAAATACGTTGGAAATCCATTGAAATTCCGTTGAAAATTCAACGCTTGTGCAACGGATACCGATTTCCAACGGAAAATTGGTCATTTCCAACGGATTTGCCCATTGGAAATGATAATTTTTTTTTGTAGTGTCAGCCTCGCCCCCTCGACCTCGTCTCTTTCTGATTTGCCTCTCATCGGTCAAAGATCCAACGGATATCCGAGTTAAAGGTAGATACGAATGTGGCACATAAGTTTTTTGGCGTACCCAACCTCACCCCATCGAGTAACTCGATAGATATACTCGATCTTTGTCTCGCGAGAGCCAAGTACCCACAAGATGCATCAAGGGTTCGGATGGAGTACCTAACCAGTGAGTCGAGAGGAGTCGGGTCACTTGGTCGAAAGGGTCATCAAAGAGAAGGCCAAGAGTTTCTAGATGAGAGGGGTCGAGGCGAGAGGGTCGGCGAGGCGAAGAATGGAGGCGTACCTGGTCCATGGGGAGCTAAGACAACAAAATCGCTCTCGGCCACACCTAACCCTAATCCAAATCCTAGTTGCACCCTATGGTATCCGAAATTTGGGTACCCGACCCTTGTCCACTCTCTTTTCAATGTTTCAAATTGCATATCTCATAGTCTATATGAATTTTCAGGTTTATACAGGTACCGAGTAGGGGACGTGTTACGGGCAACCGGTTTCCACAACAACGCACCTCAGTTCCAAGTCGTGGGAAGACAAAAAGTGGTGTTAAGCATCGACATGGATAAAACATACGAGGAGGATCTCCTAAAAGCCATGACACAGGCGAAACATAAGCTCGAGCAACACAAACTGATGCTGACAGATTTCACAAGCTACGCAGAAACTTCTTCCTTCCCCGGACATTATGTGCTCTACTGGGAACTCAAGACCAAACTCAACGACAGAAAACTCGAGCTTGACCCTGTTGTAATGGAGGAATGCTGCTTCATCGTAGAGGAATCTCTCGACGCTGTTTACAGGAAATGTCGGACCAACGACAAGAACATAGGACCGCTCGAGATAAAGGTGGTGAAACAAGGCACTTTCGACGAGTTGATGAATTTGTTCGTGTCCAGAGGCTCTTCGGTTAGTCAGTACAAGACACCTAGATCTGTTGTATTCGAAGATGCCTTGAAGGTTTTGGATTCTGGTGTTTTGTCCGAATTTTTCAGCTCGAAAACTCCTTCGTGGGAGCTTCACGAGCTACATTCTGGTCAATAAGTCTTTTTTTTTTTTTTCATATGTTCAAGCTTTGGATTTGATGTTGAATTTTTATTCCAGTTGCAGCTTCATTTGATTTTGTATGATTAAACATAATAATGGGTCGTTTAGTATTCGAAAAAATGAGTATTCATGTGTGAGACATTCGGCAATCATCACAGTTTCTTGACCTCAGAATTCGGATTTCGAAGTTGCTGATTCAATCGGAGACTTTCTATGGATAGAAAAACCGACCCGTTTGTTTTCCCTTGAGCAGCTATCTTCTATATGCTTGCATACCATGCACGTCCAATGCGGGCCCACTTGTCAAAATCCAACGGCTCCTGTTCTTCCGAACACGTCAGAGTCTCCGCCAGATCGAACCACGACTCGAGCGATACACAGATCTTTTCCTCGTCAGTAAACGGACAGAGACGCTTTTTCTCTCTCGAAGAAATTTCCCGGCGACGATGATGCCACCGGAGCTTCAGCCGCGGCTGTTCCGGCCGCATATCTCCCCCTCCTCCTCCGGAGAACCCACGTTGTCTTCCCCCGGCGCTGCCTCCTCTTACTCCCCTGGCTCTCGCCGGAGCTTCCGCGACGGCGGCGTAGCTGCTGCTCCGTCGAGATCCATGGCAAACTCTCGATTCTCGCCATCTTCTTTCGCCTACAACGGCCGCATCGCCGTCGCTCTGGCGCCTTGCGTTGCCTTCCTCCTCGACCTCGGCGGCGCTCCGGTGGTCGCGACCCTCACCATCGGGCTCATGATCTCGTACATCGTCGATTCTCTCAACGTCAAGTTTGGGGCCTTCTTAGGGATATGGATGTCGCTTATCGCGGCTCAGATCTCTTTCTTCTTCACCTCTTCTCTTGTCTCCTCCTTCAATTCCGCCCCTCTCGGCCTCCTCGCGGCGTTTCTATGCGCTGAGACCACCTTTCTCATCGGATGTTGGGCTTCGCTTCAGTTCAAATGGCTTCAGTTGGAGAATCCCTCCATTGTTCTCGCTCTCGAGCGCCTCTTGTTCGCCTGCGTCCCTATCACTGCCTCAGCTCTCTTCGCCTGGGCTACTATCTCCGCCGTTGGGATGAACAACGCTTCTTACTATTTCCTGGTCTTCAATTGCGTCTTCTACTGGGTATTCTCTATTCCTAGGGTTTCTTCTTTCAAGACCAAGCAGGAGGCGAAGTTCCATGGAGGAGAGATCCCTGATGATAACTTGATCCTTGGGCCACTCGAGAGCTGTTTCCATACGTTGAATTTGCTGTTTATGCCTCTTCTCTTTCACGTGGCTTCACATTACTCTGTGATATTCTCCTCAGCTGCTTCAGTGTCAGATATGTTGCTCCTGTTCTTTATCCCTTTCCTGTTCCAGCTCTACGCCTCCACAAGAGGTGGGCTATGGTGGGTTACCAAGAATTCTCATCAACTGCAGAGCATTCGGGTCGTTAATGGTGCCATTGCCATGGTCATTGTCGTGATCTGTTTGGAGATTAGAGTTGTTTTCCACTCGTTTGGGAAGTATATTCAAGTGCCGCCTCCGTTGAATTATCTTCTGGTGACCACTACATTGCTCGGAGGTTCTGCTGGGGCTGGTGCTTTTGCTCTTGGTATGATCTCAGATGCTCTTAGCTCTGCCTTTTTCACAGCTTTGGCTGTGGTTGTGAGCGCTGCAGGAGCTATTGTTGTAGGATTTCCAGTTCTGGTAAGCTTTCTCTTCCAACTTCCAAGATCACCAATCTTTTACTAGTGATATTTAGTAGCTTGTCTCTTTAGCATCCTCTATGCAATCCTTGTCTGCCATAAGATAAGAGATGGGTTTTGTCTCCTTAGGCTGGCTTTGTGGCAATATACTATAGCCATGTGTTATTTTCATCTTGATCTGAAATGTCTTGAAAGACGGGCAGGAACAGAAAAGTCGGTGTTGTTGTTCTCTTATGGTGAGTGGATAAGTAATGAAATCCTTTGAAGTCTTTGGTAAAAAGTGATATTGGTGAAATGCATGGAAGAACATTAGCAAATGTATGTTTCATTTTTGCCCGTGTTTGCGCCTCTGTTGTTCACTTGTTATAAAACTGGCTTCTTACATACTCTTAATCCGAGGAAGTTACTGCTGGTTGTACCTGGAAGTTGAAATGTTATGAATAATATTTACTAGGGCATATCTGTTGATACAGTTGCTTCGCGGGCTACCATTTTCCATATAGCATATTGTTCTATATCCAAAGGTTTTTTTCTTGCTGAAAGTTGACACCTTGGATCATGTTTGATGTCACAATGTCTATGCCTTGGTATAGTAGGTCGTTGATATGTAAATGACTTGCTGGAACTTAACAGGTAATTCACATTTTCTTTTTATCTTGCAGTTCATTCCTCTTCCAGCGGTTTCTGGGCTTTATTTTGCCCGTTTCTTTACGAAGAAGAGTTTGCCCTCTTACTTTGCATTTGTTGCTCTTGCAAGTTTAATGGTTATATGGTTCGTTATGCATAACTATTGGGACTTAAACATTTGGATGGCTGGCATGTTCCTTAAATCGTTCTGTAAGCTTATAGTGGCCAACATTATCCTAGCCATGGTCATCCCTGGTCTTGTCCTTCTCCCGTCGAAACTTCACTTCCTGACCGAAGCTGGTTTGATCAGTCACGCATTATTGCTGTGTTACATCGAGGACCGGTTTTTCAACTACTCGAGCATATATTATTATGGAATGGAAGATGACGTGATGTATCCTAGCTACATGGTCATCTTGACAACTCTGGTGGGCTTGGCTGTAGTGAGAAGACTGAATGCTGATCGTCGAATTGGACAGAAGTCTGTCTGGATCTTGACTTGTCTGTATTCGGCTAAGTTAGCTATGTTGTTTTTGTCGTCAAAATCAATAGTTTGGGTATCTGCAGTTCTCCTGTTGGCTGTTTCCCCTCCATTGCTTCTCTACAAGTATGTAGCTATCAATTTCATTCCTGTAAACATCATTCTGTTTTGATTTTTTTTTTTACATTTTGCCTGATCTATTCTACCTGTGGACTTTTCAGGGATAAGTCAAGAACTGGCTCTAAGATGAAACCTTGGCAAGCTTATGCTCATGCCGGGGTTGTTGCTATATCTGTTTGGTTTTGCCGGGAAACAATCTTTGAAGCGTTGCAATGGTGGAACGGGAGATCTCCATCTGATGGCTTACTTCTCGGTTTCTGCATCATTTTGATCGGTTTGGGCTGTGTACCAATTGTTGCTCTCCACTTTTCACATGTCCTGGTATGTCTGCTTTGTTATGTTATGTCTATGTCTGATTAGCTATACTCTACGATTAACCAGAAAAGGAAGCCGAATTATGTGCTTATAACTTACGAGTCTACCCGAAAAATAACTTTTAATTGTGCAGACCTAAAATCGAGAACATTTCTTTAACAATCTTTGTCGATATTACGATTTTGTGAAAGACTATGTGAGGTTATACTTTGAGTTTAATCGAGGTGTGAAGAAAAGGATGTTCATCGTCTGAAATGTGAAACTATTCTTGTTATCTCTATTCTTGAGAAAACTCGTGAAATGAATTTTCTTTCTTCTTCCATGTAGTCACAAGGCGATATCAGCCCCGGGTCATAGTTCTTTGTTCTGGACTAGAGTTCTCGTTCTTAAGAGTTTTTCTCCATTTTTCGCAGGCTGCTAAGAGATGCTTAGTATTGGTGGTTGCAATGGGATGCCTGTTTATTGTTATGCAGCCGCCGATGCCCGTTACATGGAGTTACCATTCCGAGATGATAAAGGCGGCTCGTCAGTCGGCTGATGATATCTCCATCTACGGCTTCATGGCATCGAAACCGACATGGCCCTCGTGGTTGCTTATCGTGGCGATCCTATTGGCTCTTGCCGCTTCCACATCTCTTATACCGATCAAGTACGTCGTAGAGTTGAGAGCGTTTTACTCGGTTGCCATGGGTTTAGCTCTCGGTGTCTACATATCCGCAGAATTCTTCCTGCAGGCTGCTATTCTGCACGCCTTGATCGTCGTAACGATGGTTTGTGCTTCGGTTTTCGTCATCTTTACACATTTTCCATCCGCCTCGAGCACGAAGCTTCTCCCTTGGGTGTTTGCGCTTCTCGTCGCTCTCTTCCCGGTTACGTATCTGTTAGAAGGTCAGGTTAGAATCGGGAGCGAGGTCGGTAATATCGATGCGTGGGATGTACAAGAGGACGATCGGAAAGTCTCGGCTTTATTAGCCATCGAAGGTGCGAGGACATCTCTTCTAGGATTATATGCAGCACTGTTCATGCTCATCGCCCTCCTGATCAAGTTCGAGCTTACTTCCCTCATGCGTGAGAAAGCCCTCGAGAGGATCGGTGTAACCAGACATAACCAGCAGGGCACCCGAGGGATTTTCCCGACACGGATGAGGTTCATGCAACAACGCCGAGCCACCTCCGTCCATACCTTATCGATCGAGAAAATAGCGGCGGATGGAGCATGGATGCCTGCAATCGGAAACGTCGCAACCATCATGTGCTTCGCCATATGCTTAATCCTCAACATCCATCTCTCGGGCGGCTCGAGCCAAGCGATATTCTTCCTCGCCCCTATCTTACTCCTCCTGAACCAAGACTCGGATCTCTTAGCTGGGTTTGGAGACAAACAGAGGTATTTCCCGGTTGTACTCGTGATATCAGCCTACTTAGCGGTATCCTCGCTCTACGCCGTCGGAGAAGAGGTCTGGTTTGGGGGAAACTCGGGCTGGGGAGTGGAAATCGGTGGTCGGGAATGGTTTTTCGGGGTGAAGAACCTCGCTCTGCTTATGATCACGGCCCCGAGCCACATTCTGTTCAACAGGTTTGTGTGGAGTTACACGACGAAGCACACGGATGCGTCGCCGATGCTGACGGTGCCGCTGAGCGTAGCGGCGGTGGTTATAACGGACGTCTTTCAGGTTCGGCTGCTTGGGATATTAGGGATCGTTTACTCATTTGCTCAGTATGTTATCTCCAGGCAACAGTATATTACCGGTTTGAAGTATATTTAGACATTACAAAAGAACAAAAGAAAACAAAAAACAGGAAGATAATGTAGGACGATGTCTTGGGCCATTTTTTGTAATGTGGAAGATGTTTTATTTTTCTACGCTGCTTTCTTTCTTTCTTTTCTCTGTGTTTCGCTCTGTTTGGTTCTCAGTCGTTGGATTTTATGGACAAAAGTAATTTTGTTTTTTCGGTTATTTTTTATTCGATTTGATTCGGTTTTAAAAAAATTATAACTTTTCTATTTTCAAATCCAATTTGGTTGAATGGAATGATATATTGTTCTATTGGAATCGATTTTATCATCCGGTTATTACCTTAGAAAATTAGGGGTGAATATTTTGGTTTTCGGTCTGATATTCAAACGATTCGATTAGAAAACGTATTTTCGTGTTTTATAAAAATTGCTTCAAACTAGAACTGAATGTTAAACGCTTCAATTCGATTCGGTTTTACCATCGGTTCGATTCGAAATAATATCGTTATACAAATAACAAATAAGTAATGAACCATAATATTTGTATATGTATATATATATATATATATATATATTAATAGATAATTTAGAGTTTGATTGGTATTTATACGGTTAAATTTAAAAATGGTTCATTCAGTTCTATAAAAAAAATATATATATATTGAATTAGAACCGAACGGTTATTGGATTTCGATTCCGACCACGATACAACTAAATTTCCGAAACGAAGTGTACATCACACCGTCTACTGTTTCTTGTCAGTATCAACTAAACTCCTATTTATTTATGGATACTTTCCTAATAAATGTTTTGTTAATATAAAGGTTTTGTTGACGAATTAAAAATCGCCAAGTATTAAAACTTTCTAAACAAATTCTCTTTTTCTTCACGTGTATTTTTTTTTGGATACTCCATAATTTCAAAAATTACCAAATTAATAATAAATGCCTCCGTACTGTAACGTTCTCCTTCCACCATTATCACCACCAACTCACCAAGACTCTAGCTTTAGACGAAGTTTCTATGAGCCCCGAGCCTCGTCTCTTCCGACTGGGCCTTCTGATCTTCCTGTCGTCCAGACAAAAGAAAAAGGCAAGTACTTTTCGTCTTAACCCTCGATTGATTTCCTCGATCTCGCAAATTTTCTTGTCGAATTTGGATGAATATGTCTTGATTTTCTTCTGGGTATCCCTCGTTTTTTTCCATCAGCTTCATCCTGTGAATCTTTATTTTTCTCTGATTCTCTGAAATTTTCAGTTTGCGTGCTCTGCAATTACTGCAGAATCGATCATTTAACCTAAACATCGTCATGGTCACGGGTTTTCTTGGATGTTTCTCTAAGAAAAGGAGAAGTATCGGAGAATTGTTCCTCTCTCTGGGGAAACCCAGGTTTATAGCCATACTGTTTCATCAATAATTTCTTGGAATTTTTACTCGAATGGGTTAATCGCGTCTTGTTTCTGATTGAGTTCCTGCAATAATCACCCTCTTGCTCTGATTCGATCTAAGAACCCTAAAGAAAAACTCTCAGCGTTTGTTCCTGCCATTTGCCAGGTTCATGGGTGCTTTGTGCTGCTCTCCTTGCAGAGATGAGTTGGTGGAAGAACTGTCCTTTTCAGGCAATTCTATTCACAGACAATGTGGCTGCGTTATATGCATCTTCCACCATCTGTTTTCGGGGGTACGGCCCGAAAAATCCTCGGACTCCATGGTCTGATTGCTTTTTTTAAGCATCACCCGATTTCGATTTCTTGTTTGTTTGCAGTACAATGCCATGTTTTATAGACTCGAAGGCCGCCATTCTCCATCACCCTTGCCCCGTAATTCTCTTTCCGAACATAGCTATACGAGAGTTCAGCGTGATGGACTGATCTTTCGGCGTGATAAATCCATGACTAATCTCCGGGAAGCTTCACAACCATTGAGGAGGAATAAGAGCAGTTCGAGTATAGAATCTTCGGGCCATGGAAAGAAATGGAATTCGGTTGATCCCCGAGAAGATGCAGCGGAAAGGACTTCTTCGGTTTTGAATCTCTCGTCCGAGGATGAAGATTTTTGTCCCACTTGTCTCGATGGTAACGTAATGGAATGACTAAATATGCATTCAAGTACTTGTGGTGTTTGTATAGACCGAATGATTTGCCTCTTTTGGCAGGATATACTCCCGAGAACCCTAAGATCCTGACGAAGTGCTCGCATCATTTTCACCTCAGTTGTATCTACGAATGGCTAGACAGGAGCGACCTATGCCCGATATGCGGCAAGGTAAGAACTTTGGAACCGGCCTTAAAAATGTAATATGGTTGGTCCATCTCGAGCTATCTTGCTCTTAATATATAAGATGGAACTGAAATCCTTATCATTCTGCCATTGTTTACCAGGAAATGGAGTTTAACGAGAACCCTTGATCCCATTTTCTCGTCATCTTAAAGACTCGAGAACTTCAGTCTGGAGAAAGCAACAACTATAACCTTCCTCGGTATATTTCCGATGCATGGAAAGGAGACCAGAGAACTGTAAGTTTCCTCTCTCTTAGGATTTTGTATAGAGAAGAAACGGATCAAAACCCGAGAATGTAAAAGATCCGCAATAATCGGGAATTATATGGAGAAAAAACTATGTTTTGTGATTCTGTTTTCGTTTGATTCGGTAAACTTTCGGTAATATTCCCAAACAAGAGTAGATCCTATTGGAGAATCCATGTCTTGAATCTCAGTTCAGATCCATTACAAGGCAGAGGAGAGAAAAGAATGTGAAACCAGTAACAGAGAGACACAAGCCAGATTCTTGCTCTGTCTCTCTATTGAAACATTGGTGTAGACTCTTCCTCACCTTCCACGGCTCTATACTCATATCTGTGAGCAAACCAGAGGAAAAC
Organism: Tarenaya hassleriana; assembly: GCF_000463585.1. NCBI lineage: Eukaryota > Viridiplantae > Streptophyta > Magnoliopsida > Brassicales > Cleomaceae > Tarenaya > Tarenaya hassleriana. The sequence goes on from NW_010967396.1 coordinate 15,003, forward strand.
ACTGAAGTTCAACAAGCTCAGACCAGTGAGCAGCCAATACAAAAGATCGAATCTTCCGGTGTTTATGTTCTGCGATAGCCACGAACCCCCGTCCGGTTCGCGGGTCGCTGCCTTAACGATGCTGTTCAGAATGCTGGCGGCGAAACAGCCGAATCCGCCGGCAAGAGAAGCGTAAGCCGATCCTATGCTCTTCATCGCGTCCGGAGCTTCCTCGTAGAGGAATTCGATTAATCCTACAATGCAGAAAACTTCGGCGATACCGATCAAGCAGTACTGAATCAGCAGCCAGTATGCGCTCAGATCGGGCATCTGGGACAGGAAATTGAGCTCAAACCCGTGTTTTATCGCGTAGGTTCTTCTGTAGCCCTCGAACAGTCCTGCACAAGCCAAGGACAGGATCGAAATCGCCAGGCCCGTGCCCACCTGCATAGATAACAGTCTTGTTCAATGTCTTGTTTTGTTGTTCTAAATTGGGTTGGGCGATGGGTCGGGTACCGAGATTTTTAGGTTAACTGAATCTGAATCCGAATCTGAACATCTCATGTCTCATGAGATATTACCAGATCTCGGATCCGTTTTGGTCTGATATCCGAAATTTGGATTTCCGATATAATTTTCGAGTATTCGCGGGTATACACACGGGCTTCAAATATAATAAATTCAATTCTTTCTCAAATAATATTCACTAGGGATTGGTTCGGGTATTACCATCCAAACACGTAGGTTATTTTCATGTAGTTTCTTAAAATTTACGGGTAAAAATGTCAATTTACTGTTCACTCAGATACCCGCGGGTGATATATGTCTAGCACGTAAATACCCGAATCAAGATCGTTCTTTCGGGTTTCCCTAATAGCAAAACCCGATCTCATCTCATGTAATAGTTTGGTATCCGAAATTCGGGTTTGTTGTTTTATCAACAGGAAAGGGAAAAAGGAGAAAACTTTTAAGTACCCGTTGAAGCTGCGAGGCACCGTTAGGATGGCCGGTGATTTTTCTGATGATCGGGACGAAGACGGAGTAGTAAAGGGAGAGAAAGATGAAGATGCTGAGACCCGGGAAGGCGGCCATGGACGTCACTGGAACCTTGAGGCGTCCAATGTGCGTGTTGAGCGTATAAACTTGTTGCACCGAGAGCGTGAGGTACTCTGTCAAGACGAGATGGAACATTACGGTGCAGGCCGTGATCGGGATCAGTTTGATCAGAATCTTCACTTCCTCGACCTGCGTCACTGTGCAGAGCTTCCATGGAGACGGCTCCAACCCATCTTCTTTCAGCTGGAGTGCTGCTTTGTCCAGCCATCTGCTCAGACAGAACAAGAACCAAGCATCAAGACATGAAACCACAACATGTCTGAAATCATTGGTATGAACGAAGGGTAAAAACATTGCCTGAAACCATCAGTATGAGCGATTTTCCGACTGCCCGGGATTGCAGATTTGATGCCCGGAACCTCGTAGAGCCCGATGAACTCGCTGCTCGTGAAAGGAACATCGCGTTTACGGAAGGCCGCGACTAAAACCTGAGCCACCCGAGCCAAAGGGCTACCACCGGGCAGTCTATGCCTGTAAAGAGGCGTGCCGGCGAAGAACAGAGCGTTCGAAATCCCCATGGCTATGGCTAATGTGCCGAAAGCCATTCCCCAACCGAACTCCATCTGGATATAGACCACCAAACTGAAGGCCATGATGGCGCCAAACGTTACAGACAGATAGAAGAAGTTGAAGAACCGATCGATATGGGTTTTGTAGTTTATGCTCCTCTCGTCGAACTGGTCTGCCCCGAACGAGGAGACACATGGCCTTATACCCGCAGCTCCGAACCCGGTTAAGTACAGAACCGCGTATAGGTACAACATTTGCCACGGTTTTGCCGGTTCGCATTTTCCGAGGAGCAAGGAGTGCTGGTCACAGTTGGTCTGGTCTGGTCCAAAGATCTTCAGCGAAGCACAGAGGGTTATACCTATCAAACCCTTCTCAGGACAGGACAGAACAAGATCAAGACAAAGGTCGTATATTGGATCAGAAGGAGAAAAATGTCTGGTCATGTTTGGATACTTACGGCGAGATATATCGTCGTGAAGATAGCGATTGTCCAGTACCGACCCAAGTACGCGTCGGCCAAGAACCCTCCGAGGACAGAGGAAGCTTGGGAAATGCCGAGGAAGTTGTTGACGATGTTCGATGAACTCGAGAATGGCTTATGCATTACGTAGAACATGAACGCCACCATATTCACCGATAGCCCGAAATAAGCCATTCTCTCTGCCATCTCATTTCCTGAAAAAACCAGACATCGAATCGAACTCGGAATCTTGGTTCGGTTTCAGGGCCGAGTTACACAGACAAAGAAACAAAAAAGCTGGTAGAGCATCAAAGTGAAGAAGAGAGAGATACCGAAGATGAACAGAGCCGCCATCCAACCGCCGGTTTTCGAGAGATCGGAGATGGGTTGGCGGTGGATGTTCACCGGAGTTGTCCCTCCAGTGAACCCACGGCCGAGAGCCGAGCGTCTGTTATCGGACTCGACGAAGAACACATTCAGCTTTTTCCTCTGTACGGACGAGCTGGAGCCTCCATTATCGGCGAAGATGGCCGGAGATCGAGAATCACTCGCCGGAGATTTCATCTCCGTAATACCCATGAATTCGAATCCTCACAACTCACCAAGAACAGTTGTAAAGATCACGAATCTAAAGGTTTTTAATCTGGCGGTGCATGGAATGGAATGTCGCAAGAGAATGATTTGACCAACTATATATCGGAGACGAACCATTTTAAATATTTACTAACTAAAGTAAAATATTCGTAGGTGGAAATAAATGGTCAATAAAATTAAATGATCGGACCAAACCGGGAAAAAAAGAGGGTCGTAGGATAGTATAGTATACCACATTGCATTAATTTTTTTCTGTGTTGAACGATTTTAAATGACGGGCTATAATCCGTAAGTAGGTTTCGTCGGTTATTACAGTTTATATATGGATGCGTAGGTCGTCTATGTTGGGTATTTCGTAATAATGACGAAAAGGAAAGGATCGATGTGAATTTTTAAATTTATCTTTTTTTAGGGTTTCGTCTATATATGAATTCAGAATTAGCTTAAATAGAGTTTTTTTTTTACTTTTATTTAAAAAAGAGGGGAGAAAAAAGTCTCCGGCTTCTTAACGGGCCTTATTATAGGCCTAAGGCCCGATCTGCATACGTAACAAATATGGGCCTACATTTGGGCCTACGTACGGTACGGAGAAATTAGATGTCTACTGGGTCAGGAAGTCCGTGACCAGAGAGACAAATTTGGCCATTATATCTCCTTGGTTGATAATATGGAATAATATATATATATATATATATATATATATATATATATATATATACTCATCACAACA
>NW_010967396.1:18482-21268 GCF_000463585.1 Tarenaya hassleriana
ATAATATAAAAAAATATATATATATATATATATATATATATATATATATATATTCTCATAGCATCCAAAACATGGAAGAAAAATAATTTAATATCAAACCCGAATAAACAGAAAAATTTAAAATAAAAAATTCGAACAAAAAATAATTAAGTCGAATCCAAAATTCTAAATATTCATCCCTGACCAAAATCTTGCAGTTTTGTATTAATTAGTATATAATTTACATACGTGTATATATATATATATATATTCCGTGTTCAACTGATTTTGGTCTCAATTTCTTATTCAAACTTTTTTCAACAACTTTTAGTTTCAGATGAGATCTAAGAATAAATATTTTTTGAAAGCACAATGAAAAAAAAAAATGTTGTGTGGAAAGCACCGTATAGTTTAAAGTATTTTCATCATTTATTTATTGTTAAGATAGATATCTGATGAAAATACTATTATAAAATAATTATTAAATTGGACTTATTATTAATTTAAATTATATATCTATATAAACAAGTCCAAAGAAAATCAGCACGTGCTAGGGAAATCAATGCCAACTGTATAGTTAGATGGAGAAAGAAGATATAAATGTCCAACCTTTTCTAGAGGATTTGCAATGGACATTTATGGTTGTAAAAATATAAGTTTGGGATATACAATAACGTATACAACATATTATATTAAATCATAATTTCCATTATTCGTTTTGTGAATTTTGAAGGCAACGAAACACTATTATTGAAAAATGTCTCTTACTTTTATTTTATTTTATTTTTTACTAATCTTCGATTTAAAAAAAATCAATTTCTAATAACGACAAAAGTAAAATTACGACCACGACCATGAGGCAAACGTAATTTATGAGAATAGGTTGAGTTCATCTGTAACGTTAGGCCAAACGCATCAACCGCGTAATTAATGAAGAGAGGGTCTAAGTATCTTAATTACAATGTTGGACAAAAAATAAATAAAATAAATTGTGGTTTTGAATAAAAACAAAGCAAATATTAAATGTTAGAGACGATTGAAATTGGACATGTGCTAATAAAATATTTGAAAGATTTATTTATTTAATTTCTGGCTAGCCTTGCAAAGAAAAAGTATATAATTTTTTTCATCTTACAAACAATGAATTATTACAAGGATCAATTTCTAAAATAAATTCTATTTTTTGTGAGCAAATTTTTTCTTTTATAAAATACGAAAAAAATAACATCTCAACACAATTCAATAAATCAAACAAAATATTGTATCTATATTTAATAAAAAAATTACTAAAGATATTATAAAATACATTAAAATTTAATATTTTAATAAATAATAACATAAAACTATAATCTCCATATATATATATATATATAAATCAACAATTTAAGACTACTCAATGCAGAAAATTAGGTATATGTTCATGTGCTATCAAAATATTAAAACATATTGCAGATGCGACGTCACAAAATATGAGAATATATTGTATAAAATTTATAACAATAATAGAATGACATGGACATACACACTTGAAAGTTTTATGACGTGACATGTTAGATTTTATATTTTAATTTTATTAATATTGGCGTAGAGATTGCGATTAATTTCGTAATTTCTGAAGATACCAAAGGCATGAGAATGTGACGAATCAAGAAGAATATGGAGAGGAAATCATGAAAGAGGACAAGAGAAAGTACCTAGTCTAGTCACCTAATATTTGGTGGCTCATGCCATAAGGAAATAATTTTGACTAAGTTTTTATTTTAATCCAGATTCGAATTTTCATTTTCACATGAACTTTTTCGATCTTTGATAGATATAGTCGGACCAAATATTCGATAAATTTTTTAGATTATAAAAAAAAGGTTCATACTCATATATATAACGAGAGGTAACCCACAAATAAAATGACTCATATATTATAACCATTATCAAAATTCATGACAAATATATAAATTTAACCATTATCAAAATAACTCATATATTATTTTATTAATAACTTTTAACTAAATATTTTTAGAGATTGGAAAAAAATGAGATTTAAGACAGCTCAACAAATTATTAACATCAAACCTATACAAAATTAGACAACGACACTCATATTTTTAAACTTTATTTTTTTAATTCTTTATATAAATAATATAATGATGATTTACAATAATTAAATTGTATAGACATATTTTTTAAATATATCTAACAAATAATCTATATCAGTTTTGATTATATTAATATTAACAAATTATACAGTTAGAAAAAGAATAAAGATGCGCGGGTGCTCATCAAGTAAAAAAAAAAAAAAAAGGAGAATACCGTTAGGACAAACAAAGTCAACAAAGATGGGATATCATGAAAAGGAAACATGTGTTTTAATCCCCTAATCTCTTCATATCCTTCAGAATAATTTAAATTTTTGTGTAATTTTTAAAAAAATAAAAAATTGTGTAAATTTTTAGTATATTTTAATACATTTGCGTAGGAATATACTATTTTTTTCCCTATAATATAAGACAAATTTCGATCCAAATTATATAAAAATTATCGATGAAGATGAGTAGGTTTAAAGCTGAGAAAGGCACTGAGAACAGTCGAGGAAATTTAAAGGAGACGAGGAAAATATCATTTCCTTTGCGTTGATGGTGACGAAGCAATGGTAATGGCCGTCATCTCCTTATTTATTACTCCCCCTACCGTCTATACTCCTCACTCTCTCTCTCTCTCTGTGTTCTTCAGAGATCTGGTGGTCGCCGTCGCCGGAGAAAATGGAGGAGGAGATCAAGAGTAAGGAATTGGGGCTTATAGAAAGAGGGAAA
>NW_010967396.1:21466-23328 GCF_000463585.1 Tarenaya hassleriana
GGGAAAGAGATAGAGAATGGTCCGGTGATCGAGGATGAGATTGAGAGGAGCAAGGTCGGGATCATGAGGGCTCTGTGCGAGAGAGAGGATCAGTCAACCAAGGTCAACCGTCTTCTTCTTCTCCGGCTGATTTTTTTTTATAGGTTTTGTGGTTGTTCCTTCGTTTCTGCTTGATTTCTGCTTCGAGTTCGTAAGAAATTCGAATTACTGGAGCTGGTTTACGTCGATCTTCGAGGTTGATTCAGTTGCTGAGGCTTTAATTTTGGGTATCTGTTTTTGGCAATGAAACTAATTAGGGCACTGAAGTATGGTTTCGTTGCTTGGGTTATAAACTCTTCCATCCGTAGTGAAGAAGCAAAATGCCGTCTTAGAGAACCTTGAGATTACGTCGATTTTGTTCATCGATTTTGTTCTATGATGTCGAAAATGCTACTGCATATGTCCATAATTGCGCAAACTCTTTTAGAGATCAAGGCGCATCGACGTGATTATAGGGTTGTAACAGCGTATGTATCGCCATTGTTTCTCAGGATGTGGATGATTTGATGCTCAGGAGATTTCTCCGAGCACGGAACCACGATATCGAGAAGGCTTCTACCATGTTTCTGAAGTACCTAAATTGGAAACGAACCTTTCTACCCAACGGTTACATATCCGAATCGGAGATCACGAATGAGCTTTCCCATAACAAGACGTGTATGGCAGGTCGTGACAAGAGGGGTCGACCTGTGGTAGTTATCTTCGGGAACAGGCATAACCCTTCTAAAGGGAACCCGGAAGAATTCAAGCGTGAGTACGCATTCCATCCCGAGCTGGCTCTATGTCTATCTTAATTCTTGGATCTTCATCAGAGAAATGATAAACCTTTATGAAGTTTTTTTCTTGTATTCATCCTTCAGTTTCTGTGGATCTGAATTTCTCGGGTGTTTCCATGTCTATCTTGCTCGTGTATTGCAGGCTTTCTAGTCTACACCCTGCAGAAGATAGCTGACCGGTAATGGCATATTTTCACAGAATCAATTCCATTCATTTCCAGGAATCTAAGCTGAATTGTGGGAACTAAATCTATCTATCTTTAAGCTAAGAAAAAGATGCGAAGTTCTGCTAGATCCTCGAGTTCACCCGCTACTAAAAACACGATCTTTAACCTAGTTGAAGAAGATGATAATACATTGCTTTTCATTGTAGGATGCCGAGGGGAGAGGAAAGGTTCATAGCCATTGGAGATCTCCAAGGATGGGGATACTCTAACTGTGACGTGCGCGGATACCTAGCTTCTCTATCGATCCTACAGGTAAAGACATTCGATCTTTTCTGTCCCGAGTTCATCGATAACAGGAAGAACACATCAAAGTATAGTGATTCAGATGCTGTAATTACCGAGCGAGACAGAACAGACGACATATATGTACAGTATCTGTCAGATTCCGAGTTCATGAGTCTTTACCATTTGTTTTTTTTTTTTCAGGATTATCACCCAGAGAGACTGGGGAAACTGTGTATAGTTCATGCCCCTTACGTTTTCCTGGCTGCTTGGAAAATCATTTACCCGTTTATCGACTGCAACACGAAGAAGAAGGTAAAACTCGGTCTCTGAGTTGCGGAAACTGAAATATCGAAGATCACTCGAATCTGTTGAAGAAAATGAATGGAAAATCTTGTGGGCAGATTGTTTTCGTGGAGGACAAGAAACTGGCATCTACACTGCTCGAAGACATGGAGGAAGATCAGCTTCCAGATATATACGGAGGCAAACTGCCGTTGGTTCCTATTCAAGACAGCTCAAAGTGAACTGAAGGCCCCAGTTGTCTTTACTTCTCTTTCTAGCTATTTTATTTTTTGTTTTTATTATATGTAGGGAA
>NW_010967396.1:23354-62865 GCF_000463585.1 Tarenaya hassleriana
GGAAAAATATAAATTTATAATAATTTTCTTTTGCTGCGTTGTATATATATGTATAAATCAATAAAATAAGGCCTTGGCCTTGGGCTATTTATCTGGATTTTATTTTACAAAGAATTATCTAATTCAGTTCTACTTTTACATAATTGTAAGATGAGATGAGACTGTAATTAATTATGTACAGAGATCGACAGCCACGTATTTATATCGTTTTACAAAAGAATAATATAAATCTTTTATATACGGATTATATAAAGGTCTTACAGTAATTACGTATTAGTAAATATATTTGAACTCAAAATGGAATTGCTAAGTAAGACGAGGATTGGGAAGATTTGTTAGCTAAACGACCCTTAAAACCAATTGTTTTATCCGGACATGTAACTCCCAACAGTCACTCAAATGCATAAAAATACAAATTTAAATATTAAAATTATAACAAAAAATAATATAGGAATTGATATGATATTTTCCTTTTTTTTTTAAAGCAGAGACTTACTTTTCCTTAGATTACCATAAAATTAGACCATTAAATCAGAGAATATCGGATTTTCTGAAACAAAAACAGAGGAATCTGTTCAACAAATGAGCAGTTGTATTATTCAGTCGAAACAAAGACAAACCTTGTCGCCATCACCATCAAAAAACGATAAAGAACAAAACAAAACAGCTTCACCTTTGACAATTTGTCTGAATTTTCAGAAAACACTAACCGACGAGCAGCTTATTCTCCTCCAAGAAGCTGTAGGTCGGCACTTCCAAGTTGAACGGAGCAGGACCCTTTCGGATTCTGCCAGAGATATCGTAATGTGAACCGTGACACGGACAGAACCAGCCGCCATAGTCACCAGCGTTTGGCAAAGGGATGCAGCCCAAGTGGGTGCAGACTCCGACCACGACTAGCCATTCCGGGTTCTTGACCCGAGCCGAGTCTTCTTGCGGGTCCCTGAGAGAAGCCAGATCCACGCTGTTGGCTAGGTTGATGTCGTCTTCTGTCCTTCGCCTGATGAAGACGGGTTTCCCTCGCCACTTGACCGTGACGGTAGTTCCTGGCTCGATGCTGGAGAGATCAACCTCGAGGGATGCGAGGGCAAGGACGTCTTTACTGGCTGACATGCTCAGGACAAGCTTAAGGACCAGAAGCCGGATCACAGAGGCATACACAAATCTCCCGCCCGACAAGACAAAATAGGCGAATGCCCTCTTGCTCGGGTCACCAGGCGGGTAGCGCTCGTGATTGTGCTCGTCATAGACGATCTTCGAGTTTGGAGTTTTGACAGCTTCGACAGTTGCGGGGATGTCGGAAATGAAACCTACCTCCTGTCCTTGGCTGATGGCTTGAGAAGAGAACCCTGACAAAACCAAGAAACATGACAACCATCCCATCCAGATCTGAACTTTCAATCCAATTCTTCAAGAAAAAAGAAAATGTATGAGATAGAAATATAACAAACAAACAAACCATCCTCCGCCAAACTCAGTCTCGATCATGAATTCACAATTTCATATCAAAAGACTGAACGGTTCCTTATGAAAGCCGCCATTACTCGACCAGGTGCATCACAGACAACAAGCATACAGAAGATAGAGAATCTCCATAGCTAATTGAACACAGAGCTCTTTCAATAAGCACTGACTGACATATTTCCCTCTAAAACAGCTTTTGGCTATTCCAGATGCTCTAGAGTCCAGACCAAGAATATAAAAACTTAACAGGGATTGATCCACAGAGGATAAACATTTCATTTCTCTGGAAATGAATGAATGCATAAACACAAAAGACAAACAAAACTGCAACATCCAGGAGGATTTTGAAAGTAGCAGAAGCCATGGAAACCCAGTTTTATGATATCAATCAAATCAAAGGTGATACAAATCAGATCAATTCGTGAAAGATTTAGTGAACATGAAACGAGCGAAAGCCAGATGATGTTCAAATTCCAATATAATAAAAGTAGCATACTTTACCCCAGATTCGTGGAAGTTGCAATCGATAAACAGGAGATTTGATTCCCTAAATCAGATTCTAAGCATACCGATAGAAAAAAAAATCTCAATTATGTCGAAAAGCATATGATATCAAACATTCAAATCAATCGAACGACAAAACCACAGAAAAAGTTCCACAACCCAAATCAATCCAAGCAAAGAGCAAAAAACCTCTGATAAGGCTTTGGAGGTCGGAATTGAAACAGAACGGATCAGGAGAAGATTCAGATCTGCGGAAGGAAGAGGCGTCGCCGCCATCGAAGCTGGGGAGGTTTCGAGAGAGGGCGAAGGAAGACGCAGTCGAAGATCTCTGCGAGAGAGACAAAAACCTCCTCCCTGCAGCTCGCAGCATCTTCTTGTCTTGACGGATATGGCCGAATCTAGGGTTTCGCTCGTTCGCGGAAACAAAGCCCTTAGGCCACAGAGAAAAGAGAGAGAGAGAGACGAGTCGTATTAACCAAATAAGCCACCCCTACGCCATTGGACCAAAATGGGCATTTTATTTTTAATTTTCTTCTCAACAAAAAAAAAAAATCTAATATGACGCCGTTTTGTGTTCACCCGGAAACGGTCAATGTGATTTACTGATTAGATTGTGTATAATATAATATTTGTTACCGTCAATATCACCATGTAAAAAAAACATTATATATATATATATATATATATTGAATGAGAGAGTCCACTTTTCTACCAAAATTAAAGAAATGCATAATTGTAAATTAACACCTTCTAGTTAATAAATTTATTTACCATTGACAGAGATTTGTTATATTTCTATATTTTTATCGTTTATTCTAGAGTAAAATCCACTAAAATTTTTGAATGGAAAAAAATTTATTACTAAATTTTTTATTTGATAAATTTATATTCAAATTTGTAAAACATATAATTATAATTCTCAAACTTATTAATTAATATCACAAAAAATCTTGACGCTATTTATTTATAAATTTGTTTGAAAATTATAATAATGATATATTTTATAGGTTTAGAAATTATAATAATATATTTTATAAGTTTAAAAATAAATTTATAAAATAAAAAGTTTAGTAATTAAATTTCCATTATTTTACAATTTTAAAAATTTTAATGGAAGTTACTATTTATTCTGCAACCTTTTGGAACCGGTAAAAGATTATTAATTTCTCCTCCTTTTTTTTGCCCTTTTTTTTAGGTTTCTGGGGAGAAAGTAAGTGTAAAATATTTGGGCTATTATTCTGTAAAGTGGGCCTTTCTGAACAAAATTAGACAGCCCAAAACAGTTTCAATATCAGCCCAACTGACGAAAGATTTTTAGGATCGAAATTTCAATTCGGAAATAAATGAAAAAAAAAACTAGGGTTGAATAGAACCATTTTCTTGAACCAGTGAATTCCAATGAATAGAGTTGGACAATTTAATATGAACATAATCCGAAAATTCCAATAAATAAAGCATAGTATTTCCAATGAAATCAAGATTTTCAAATCAAGGTTACAATGTTTCTAAAAATAAAAAAGTGAGATTAAAAACAATAATAATTAAACGGAAACAGAACTCAAATTTGAAATGTCCAATGCCCACGCTCTAATGTCAAGCTACTTTTTTTTTTAATATAAAACACAAGAAATTCGAGAAAGAAACGGTCGAGTATTCAGATTAGATAGCTCGTTCCATTTTCGTTTTCACATGTTTTTTAGAGATGTTATCTCGGTCTTAGTTTCACCAGACTCAGATATCCGCGACCTGAATATCGTGGTTAAGTTGAATGCATGTGTATATCCAAATCTGTAAAATTTTCATCGACTTTGATTTAAAATGTCCAATTATAAAAAAAACATCTTAAAATATATTCTTTTGTTTCTTAATAATTGATTTTTTAATTTTTTTAAATATATTTAAAAAATCGTATATATATACCATTATTTAATAGTTAAATAAATATAAAAACTATATTCTCAGGAATAGTTTATTATAATTGGGTAGTTTTAACTAAAAGTAAAATTGAGAATTATTTTAAAAATTTATCCAAAAAATCTAAAATTACATGTGTTTAATAACAAGAAATATTATTTATAACATCAATTATTAAGAAATAGAAGGAGCGTTAGATCTCGCTCATGATTTTAACTTGACACCGTCCTCGTTTTCAATCCAAACCGGTAGATTGCAAACCGATAAAATGAAAGAAATAACAAAAAAAAAAACATAAAAGAAAAATAGAGAATATAATCTTAATTCGATAAAGTTCGTTTTGTGATTTTTTTCTCCTTTCTATTCCTTAGCGATCTATTTGATCAATGTTGTTGTATGTATGATATGGAACATATATATATATATATATATATATATGGTTTTAGGGCATTTTATCATACCAAGTGGATCCAATTCAAAATTACAAAACTGTTATAACTTTGAGGCGACATCCATGTCATGTGCATGAGAATATGAATGATTGAACCTTGAGAAGTTCCTTCCACTCCCCAAACGTAATAAACGCAAAGCAGCCGCAAATTTTGAACTTAGATGCCGAAAGGACCCTCCTATCTCACTCACTTGTAGACTTGGAGTCAACAAGAAACTTATTACATAAATAAAATAAAACTAAAAATTATATATATTCTTATCAAAGCATGATATATGAATAATATATTTTAAAACATTCGCTACTGATAATTTTATTTTATTTGGTCTATTAATCAATATTTAAAACTCATAAACTACGAAGATAAAATTCAAGTTCTATATATGTGTATTTATGACATTAGTTAAAATGTGTATTTAAGGTTTTTGTCGGCTAGTTGATTATTATTATTATTATTATTATTTTATTTTTATTTTTTGAATTCTCCTTTGATTGGTGATGAAGATGTTTGAGTGGGAAAATAAGAATGGCCCACAAAAGCACACATTGAGGAAACAAGTGGGAATAGGCCCACGTCGCCTTGGCTTTTGCGCATGCGTTACTCTCAAGAGGGGTTATCAATTATCATCATCATGCCATGTATCAACCCATACACTTTATTTAAACATGCAAAATATAAGATAAATGTAATAAACAAGGAAAATGTAAAAGAATATATATTCATTAACATAATTTATTTGAACCTTTCATTTCCAACGAATGAATCATATATAGATGTTCAATCCAATATATTTGTACAACGACTAACTCTATAATCTCAAATTTATTCGGGATCGATTGTTTAAATCCTTTTCTTCTATCCATTTTGATTTTGAATTAAATCATTCAAAATTTATAAACACGACGTACCGATCTAACCAGTTTAAACGTCTTTTTTTATAATTTCTCTTCTAGATACCATCTTTAATGTGTGTAATACTATCGTTTTAAATCATATATTATTATTATTATGTATCTATGCATCCATCGTAATTTTTCATCTCGATTACACTTATTTTTTATATATATTGTATTTTCATCGTTTAACATTCGTTAAAGTATATCAATATAGGTTCAATGGCAATATAGTAAGATTTCTCTTTCAATTGAATGAGAACCTTACGATCGTAAAGAATCAGTGAATTTTCTCTTTAATCCAATACATGATAATTAAAATTAACTATAACATAATAGACATAATCACAATCAATATATATGTTCAAATAAACCAAAAATATATATATGTTCCAATGCGTTAGAATTATATGTATATTACCGGTAGAATAAGATCCGTGATTTAATAGTTCGGATTCTTATTCATCTAATCTAATGGATTCAAACCATATTTTGAACATCTTTTAAGTAAGTGAATATTTATTTTACAAAAAAAAACTATATTATATTTTTTAAAATGACTAATGATAATTAAAATGATTAGAATCTAATGGCTAGTCTAATGATAATTAACTCGGAATTGCGTGGATCTTAATTATATAAATCGATTCCATATTGATATCGTCTCGACTAATTATATTTTTTAATTAGTCAAATTAACATTGACCACAAACTATCATCAACTTTAGCGTTAATTGTGTATTAGACTATCATTATATCTTTAATAGATTTTTATAGCTCACTATGATTGACTGCTCATATACAATTTAAAACAAGTAACCTAATTAGATACCATGTTTATGTTTTTATTTAATCATGTTTTAGTTGGTATGATCCAATTATTTTAATGTTACAAAAACAATTTCGAGTTTTCACGCATGTTTACATTATGATATGGACCGTCGAAATTCAAAGTATATATCACAAACAAATTTGTAAATATTCGGTATATGCATACACACATATAGGTATATGTATATGCAATCATAGGTATAACAAAACCATTTATCATTTACAAAAATAAACTTAGCGATCTGTCTAATAATATATAAAATATCGTTCTGCTGTTTTAAAGAGAAATCATTGGGGTTGTTTATTTGAATCAATTTAACCGTATTAAACATATTTTATATTTTTTTTTCATACACAAATTGCCCTATTATCTATATGCAATTTGTAGAATATCATTTGCTACACATCCAATTCTGTCCATAAGCTTCGCAACAATGTTAATAATATTGACATGCAATGCAAGAAGAGATAAAGGGGCTTTTGTTCATTTTATTTGACTTTTCCCCTTCTATTTCGTACCAAATTGTAGTGATCTCATGTTAATTTAGAAATTTTATATATTTTTTTGTAAATACAAAAAAAAATCCCTAGAAAATATTATTTGATATAAAAAATAGAGAAAAATACCTGAAAATTGATGAATTTGTAATTTGATGTAATATTAATTCATGAACTTGTAGATGCACTTATTTATTCCCGAACTTGCATTTTTAAACACAGTAATTCCTAAACTTATTTTGTTTTATAATCGTCCATACCACTCATTGATCAAAGCAAAATTTAAGAATTAGTGTGTTCCAAAATGCAAGTTTAGGAATTATTGTGTTAAAAAATATAAGTTGAAGAATAAATAGACTCACCTACAAATTCAGAAATTAATATTACACCAAATTATAAATTCAGAAAATTTCACGTATTTTTTCAACAAAAAAAAATATATAAAGAATGTTATTTGATTGGACTAACGCAACAATCCTCTCCACGAGTTTTATGGGAGAGAATCCCAAGGAATATAGCGTGGGCCAGCTTCGATCTAAATCTCAAGACCAAGTTTAAGCTTGCTTTTGCCATGACTCTCGCATGCATCCCCAGTCGAATCAACGTAATCTTTTTCGAAAAAGAGTCTGTAATATCC
The DNA here is from genome assembly GCF_000463585.1 of Tarenaya hassleriana. NCBI lineage: Eukaryota > Viridiplantae > Streptophyta > Magnoliopsida > Brassicales > Cleomaceae > Tarenaya > Tarenaya hassleriana. The sequence continues at coordinate 30,548 of NW_010967396.1, forward strand.
AGACGGTTCGTCTACGTATCTTAATGGGTACACAGGCTTTCCTACTGTAGCTGTGGACGTTTCGGTATTCGATTTTAGAATAATTCGGTTCGATTCTTTCGATTCTACAAAAATATGTATCAATCAGTCATTATATTACGTGCGAATCAGTTCGGGTTCGGTTCAAGTTTTTCTAAAGAAAATTTTAGATTTTCTTAAAACAAATTCGGTTTTTCATTTTTTTTAAAATTTGATTCGATCTCGAACAATTCGGTTTTATTAGAAAATTTTAGATGGTTGGTTCGGGAATGGCAATGCATTTTTTTAATCGGTTCCGAGGAACCATACCGAAATGCTCACCCCTGCTCTGTTGTATACCGTAAACTAAAGCAAATTAAAATAGGTAGAATAGTTTTGTTTTATTAAACTATTAAAATCTAAAAATATATATAATTTATAAGGCAATGAATAAATATAAGTCAAATAAGAAATGGGATAGTTCCATGCAGACGGATAATAATTGGGACTATTTTCCGAAAGTAACACTACACAGAGACCTCTTAAATAAAATCTACGGGTTATTTTATTTATATATAATCGATTATAATTGTTGCTTTCGTATATGATATCTTCCACATATCCACGTTAGCATTTCTATTGGAAAATTTCATGATGAATGCTGCTTACGAAAAATAAAAAGATGAATGAAATTTATACATCCACATGTGTGTATATATATACACACACATATATATATATATATATTATAGTCTATGATTGTTCTGACATGTTTACGGGGACCAAATCACTTTTCCGTCATGTATTTGTTAGGCTCTCCGTGTAACATGCTCACCGAATAACGACAACAAAGGTGACAGATCCATGCGGGCTTTTGTATATACACACTCGCATAAGTATACAAATGTTGTGTATAGGAGGATGCATATATAATATACAATACATATGTATATATGGCCAACTTTCCCGGTGAACGTAACCTTGCAATTGCATGTGAGAATATATCGTATACAATGATTTTCTCTATCTATTCATGTGAGAATATATCTATCTATTCATTTTATAATTTTCTATTGGATAAATGAAAGTGTGTATATATATATATATATTTGGTAATGGAAGTGTGTATATATATATATATATCGAGTTTGCAATACTGAATCTAGTAAAATAATTTCAATATATTTACATGTGGATATGCTATGATAGTGTGACGCAAACTGGAATAAATTAACGTCAGAAATGACGCGCTAAAGAAAGGATATATTCAAAAACAAATTGGATACAATTATATTATAAAAACATGTATAATTTCTGTATGGATATAATTATATTATAAAAACATCTTCTTTCTCATAACTAGCTAGTTCCTAGTTTTTGTTAGATCTGTCCTTTATGAGAAATATAACAAATCAAAATCGTCTTAGAAATTCCGAGATATTCCGACAATCAACAAAGATTCAAAAACCCAACAGATCGTGAACGAGTGGTCAAATTTGGGGTATGAGGTAACTCCACTTTGAGGTTGAGTGTTCGGTTCCTGACAAGTATCGGATTGAGCTAAAAAGATTTGCAGAAAAAGCTTGCCTTTGATTAATGAGTTTACAGGGTTTATATACAAAAGTTGCAAACAGAGTACGCAATCCTAAAATAAACAGAACAGGAAACAAAAATCTGTACAAGCTGATATATAGGAACTGCTAATGGTAGTTGTTGAGTTTGTGGAAGCACAAACTTTCCCGTATCTTCCAATATCTTCGTAATACCCCCCTCAAGTTGGAGTATAGAGATTATGTATGTCCAACTTGGAGAGAAACACCGTGAACTCCTTCTTGCCGAGAGGCTTCGTAAAGATGTCCGCTAGCTGGGTTGCTGATGATACATGGCGAGTCGAAATCTGACCGGACTTTATATGGTGGCGAAGAAAGTGATAGCTAACCTCAATATGTTTTGTCCGATCATGGAAAACATCGTTGGCGGCAATGTATAACGCCGCTTGACTGTCACAATGAAGAAGCATTGTGTCGGGATGTGTAACACCGAGGCATTTGAGTAGCGCCTTTAGCCATATTAACTCACATGTTGTTACTGTCATTGTGCGGTACTCAGTCTCTGCCGAGGATAGAGACACTGTCGGTTGCCGCTTTGAGCGCCAGGAAATCGGGGAGGAGCCAAGTTGAATAAGGTAGCCAGAGAGCGAGCGGCGGGAATGAGGATCTCCAGCCCAGTCAGAATCGCACCAACCGTATAGCCGCAAATCCGAATCCAATCGTAAGATGATGCCTTGCCCTGGATTAAGCTTGAGATAACGGACCACACGTAGGGCAGCGACCCAATGCTCTTGGCGAGGTGTCTGCATGAACTGAGATAACACGTGAACAACGTAAGTAATGTCGGGGCGTGTAGCCAGTAGATATAATAGCTTTCCGACTAGCCGGCGATATGGTTCTGGATTGGTGAGAGGATCTGATGCCGAGATGCTCAAGCGATGATTCTGTTCAAGAGGAAACATAGCAGGTTTCGCAACCAATAAACATGTCTCAACAATAAGATCTAGTGTGTATTTCCGCTGGCATAGGTAGAATCTCGACGAATTTCGTGCAACCTCAATGCCCAGAAAATATTTCAGCTCGCCAAGATCCTTCATTTTGAAACAACGACTGAGATAAGTCTTGAATGCAAGCATGGATTGCTGGGAATTGCCGGTAATGAGCAGATCGTCTACATATACGAGGACATGAAGCCGAGTTGTGCCACTGTTAAAAATGAACAAAGAGTGATCAGATTCCGTTTGAACAAAACCATACTGAGTAAGGGCTTCCGTAAGCTTAGCAAACCAACATCTAGGGGCCTGTTTAAGGCCATAGAGGGACTTCGGAGACGGCACACAATGTTCGGGTGCGGCACAACAAATCCGGGTGGAGGTTTCATGTACACTTCTTCATGTAAATCGCCGTGTAGGAACGCGTTGTGGACATCTATTTGATGGACGTCCCAATGACGGGCTGCTGCAACGGCAAGGAACGCGCGTACGATGACCATCTTTTCCACCGGAGCGAAAGTATCATCATAATCGACGCCTTCGGTTTGCCGATTGCCGAGAATTACTAACCGAGCTTTGTGTCTCTCCACACTGCCATCAGATTTGAATTTGGTTCGGTAGATCCACTTGCACCCAATAGCTTTCTTATTCGCAGGCAAAACTTTAAGATTCCAAGTTCGATTTTGTTCGAGAGCAGCAAGTTCGGCCGACATAGCTTCCTGCCATTTCACGTCGTTGCTAGCTTCAGAAAAGGATCGAGGCTCAAAATTCCCTGATATCTTTTCAAGATAAACAACATGTTTAGGAAGAAGTCTGTGATAGGAAACATAGTTTGCCAATGAATATGGGATTTCCTGTTTCACCGTCACAGAATTTGTCAAATAATCCCTGAGTAACACGTTCTGATATTTGTGCCGGTGGCCACGACCGAGAGCATTAGGAGCAGATTCTGGAGGTTGCACAGACGATGACGAAGAAGTACCAGAATCCGACGTTGCTGGAGAGAGAGCAACAGAGTGACCATCAACGACAGGGGAAGGTGGAGCTGTTCGGGCGGCAGAGTCGGAAAGAGCTGGCTCGAGTTCATGGGAGCATGGCGGAGCCACAAACAGCGGAGGAGAAGAGGGCGTCGGGTGAAAAACATTTATCCTCGTCATGAGGAATCGGTGAATTTTGCGAAGATGAGACCATAGTCGGGACATTTGCAGAGGTTTATGAATACAGAAACTCTGTTTCCATGAAAACAACATCCCGAGAAACAAATAGCTTCTTTGTTTCGGTATTGTAGAGCGTCCACCCCTTCTGACCATATGGATAACCGAGGAAAATACAGCGGGTGCTTCGTGGGGCAAATTTGTCCCGAGTTCGATTTTGATTGTGAGCATAACATAGACTACCGAAAACCCGAAGATGACTGTAGTCTTGACAGCGACCATGGAGAATTTTGTATGGAGTCCGGTTGTCAAGAATCGGTGAGGGTGTCCGATTTATGAGGTATGCAGCTGTCAAGACAGTTTCTCCCCAAAAATCAATATGAAGATGGGCTTGAAAGAGTAATGCTCGAGCCACGTTGAGAATGTGCCGATGTTTTCTTTCAACACGGCCGTTTTGCTGAGGAGTCCCGACACATGACGTCTCATGAATGATGCCTTTCGAAGCAAAAAATGGACGCATACTGATAAATTCAGCACCATTATCAGATTTGATGGTGCGTACAACGGCATTAAACTGGCGTTCAGCCAAAGCAATGAAATCCCGTAGCTTGGTTTGTGTTTCGTGTTTTCCCGTCATTAAGAAAGTCCATGTGCCGCGGGAGAAATCTTCAACAATGGTCAAAAAATACGTTGCGCCGGAGAGGGATGGAGATCTATACGGACCCCATATATCACAATGCACTAAGTCGAAAACAGCAGAAGCCTTATTATTGCTCAATGGAAACGGTGTTTGGGTTTGTTTGGCCCGTAAACAAACATCGTATGAATCTGAAACAGAAGAAGAAAAATTGGAAATATCAAGGTTGGAGATCTTCAACAACGCCTTGGAGGAAGGATGACCCAGCCTTTGATGCCAGAGACCAAAAGATTGTGTCTGCTTCGTCTCAACAGCGTTTGAAGACGCTATCCCTTGGAAATAAAACAGACCAGTACGGTGCTCACCCGCTCCAATCACCGTCTTGGAAGTTCGGTCATGAATCACACATAATGAGGGAGTAAATGTGACGAAGCAATCAATATCATTCATGAGTTGTCCGACAGATATGAGCTGGCAGTGTAGACCCGGAACAAAGAGTACGTTCGAAAGTCGCAGTCTCGGCCCGAGAATAACAGAGCCAGATCGTATGGATACCACGGTTTTGTTGTCGGGCAAAATAACCGAACATGGAGAGATGGAACTGACATTAAGTAGAGCGGACAAATCCCCTGTCATGTGCTGGGAACAACCAGTATCAAGGATCCAAGAGTGTGTCGAACACTTACCAGAGACAGTGTCGGGAGGGCTTACAGCAGATTTACTGAGCAGAGACATTAAACTGGCCCACTGGTCTTGTGTAATGCCGGTGAGAGGAGTGTCTGAATTTGCAGGCACGGAAACCGCAGAGGATGGGGCTGAAATCTGGGTCATGTGAGCGCGAGCAACAGCAGTTCGGGGACGGTCAGATTGCACAGCCCCTCTGCCGCGACCTCTTCCGGACCTGTTTCGTGGGCGCTCTCCCCACCAGTCAGGGAACCCGATGATCTGAAAGCAGGATTCAGCCAAATGCCCAGGCCGGTTGCAATTAGTGCAGAGCGTTTCCTTGTCTTTGTCGTCGGGCTTGAGTCGAGATTGCGAAGTGGAGCGAACCAGAAAAGCTGCAGCTTCAGTTTTCGGCTCGAAAAACTGGACAGCTTGTTTGGCGGCTTCGTCCTGAGAGATCGTATTGTATGCCTCCTCGAGAGATGGAAGCGGTTGCCGAGATAGAAGATTCGATCGAACAGTTGCATATCGAGAATCATCGAGGCCCATCAGAAATTCAAATAATCGGTCTTCATTGCGTTCTTTTTCAAGAACAGAGCTGATATCACAGGTACAACCATTGCATTGGCAATGTTTGAGGTTCCGGAAATTGGCCAAGTCGTCCCAAAGCTTGGTCAATTTTCCGAAATATGCCTCGATTGTCAATCCTTGTTGTCGACAGTTAGCAAGTTCATTGCGGATCGTGAGCAAACGCGGTGCATTGGATCGTCCAAATCTCCGTTTCAAATAATCCCATAAGTCTTGAGCTAACTCTCGATGGACGACATGAGATCAGAGAGGAGCTTCAAGGGTACTGTTCTTAATTCACGAGGCAATCAAGGCATTGTTCGTGTCCCAATCCTCAAAATCGGGATTTGTTTCGGCCGGTTTCGGAATCGTTCCGTCGACAAATCCAAACTTCTTGCGAGATTTGAGAGCTTGGCGGATATTGATGGCCCACTCATCGTAATTCTCTCCACGTAACAATGGTTGGGAGAGAATCAATCCGGGGTTGTCGCTCGGGGTGAGATCATACAGAGAAATCGTGCGCCGTGAAGGCACAGCTCTCATCGTCGGGATTGCGTTCGATGTCGTATTGGAGTCGGGGTTCGAATCGGGGTTCATCATCGGTTCGGTAGACATGAAAAAAAAAATTTAGATCGAGGTGTGTGTTTGGTCGGGCTCTGATACCATGACAAGTATCGGATTGAGCTGAAAAGATTTGCAGAAAAAGCTTGCCTTTGATTAATGAGTTTACAGGGTTTATATACAAAAGTTGCAAACAGAGTACGCAATCCTAAAATAAACAGAACAGGAAACAAAAATCTGTACAAGCTGATATATAGGACTGCTAATGGTAGTTGCTGAGTTTGTGGAAGCACAAACTTTCCCGTATCTTCCAGTATCTTCGTAATAGTTCCTGACTGGTGGGAAGGGAGGTAATTTCTGGATTTATATGATCCATATACAAAGACTGCTTTCGGGCCGAAGGTTTACCTAGTCAGCGCGTCCGAAGAGTAGCAGCTAGGGGTCCTCCGTTATCAAAAAAAAATTCAAAACATTTAAAGTTCATTGAATACAAGATATAAAAGATTTATTGAATATTAGTGCAACTGCGAGTGGAAAGATACTAAAAAATATATAAGGTGTTTCAATTTTAAATATTATGAAAACTATATTGGAACCACTCTATATTTGTTATCTTAAAAATCGTTAGAGATTGGATCACATCTCTACGGGTTTTCAATTTTTTTACATATTATATCCATATATATAGAAAGAAGTTAAAACATAAATAATTCTCTTAGCACAAAAATGTTGCATGCACCGTCGTTGATTAGGTTCGTGGTGCAACCCTTCTCAAGGAATACAAAATCATGCATGAAAATACAAAAATAATATATATTGCAACCTTGGCATACCATGTTTTCTTCCCCTAAAAAAAACATATACTAATTATATTTCCCGATCGTTAATGATATGATAATATTAATTAATCTCTCGGGCTGTCATCATAATAACGGTAACCATAGTTTTTCTCCTCCTCTTGCTGCTGCGGAGGCCGAGCTTGTTGTGACGTCAACGACGACGAAGAAGAAGACGATGACGTCATCATGGAGAAGGGTTGCTGCCCGAAGAGGCTCGGAGTATAATACGACAAATCCACGTCGGTGTTACTTGCAAGAAGCTGAGCGTATTGAAGAATGTCTTGGTTGTAAGACTCATGCGTTGTCGTCGCAGGCCAAGAATAAGAAGACGGGCCAACCGGCAGCGCGTGCGCGTCACTCGCCACCATGGTCGGAGTGGCGGTTGCAGCAGTGCGGGGTGCCACGTGGCCTGCGGTGGAGGTGTGGCCTTGGACACGTTCGGGGAAGTTGAGCTTGGCCTTTGTGCCTTTGAATTTGAGGGCTGCTCGGTCGTAGGCCAATGCTGCATCTTCTGCGGTCTCAAACGTTCCGAGCCAAACCCGAGCCGCCTTCTTCGGGTCTCGAATCTCGGCCGCCCATTTGCCCCACGGCCGCTGCCTCACCCCTCTATAGTGTCGTCTTCTTGGTTGATCTTGATGTACATGTAACGAAAAATATATGAATTTTGACGAATTTCTGATAATGAGGAAACTATCCTAATTTCTAATTATGGTCTAAACCTAGAGTTTACTAACGTTATTATGCATGATTTGTAAATTTTAATTATTAGTATCTGTAAACTGTATTATATAGTCCCTTGTACGTGAATGTTATATGGACAAACCGTCTTCCACGATTTTAATAGATAATAGTGAATGAATATGAGACGTTATATATATATATATATATATATATATCATATGGTTGTGAATATAATATGAGGGGAGTAAACAAATGATTCGACCAAAAGAGAGAGTGCATAAAATGATATATACGATACTTCTTTGGTATTAAAAGATAGATTCCCCTTACTAAAAATGATACATTTAAGGTTCAGTTTTCACTCACACATCCGTCACATTTCATGAAACCTACGTGATAAGTTATAATGAAATCTATTTCTGCATCACTCAACCTATTTTAAATGTAATAAAAAAAAATAACTTTATTATTCTATTCAATGCAATCAAATAATAAATGCATTGGCTTTAACAAAAAAAAAATAAATGCAAAGGACAATTATTAAAATAGATTGTACTTAATAACATTTTTAAAAAACACCAAATTAAGATATTTTCAGTACACAAAAATGCCCACAAAAAATAAAGTTATAACGAGCAACGTGTCGGTGATTAAAACTCGACCGTGTAGGTTAGGCACAAAGCCATAAGTGTCAAGTTAAAACATGGGTTTTATATGTATAATATATAGATTTTATGATTTGTATATTGCCCCAATTTGTAATTACATATTATTTAATTATTTTTCAAGAGAGAAGAAGATGAACATGTAAAATTAAAAATGGACGCGGACACGTTGTACCCTGAAAAAAAAAAACCATTTTTAAGGACAGAAGGAAAGTTCTTTACGGAAAGGGAAAGGCAGATGCATTGAACTTCAATTTGTCATTATCCTATTTGCCCAAACCAATCCAAATCCGTAAGTTACACATGGGTTGATTTCTGTCTTCATTTGTTGCTTAATTTATGTTATATATATACACACACACATATATATATATACATACATATGCACATGTATACGCATGTATTCATATGTCTTCTTTCTGGTGGCAAATAGGGGGGGGGGTTATCTAGTATTTTGTGAAAAGATTGGAATACCCATTAGTGAAATCGACCAAGATGTTAATACATAATACTTAACCTTAATTTAACACGTGATATACATGATTATCTCTGCAAGCTAAAACGATTATTTAGATCATGAAAATTTTCGGTGCAACTTGAAAATCACCGAAAATTTCCCTTTCCCCCAAGAAAAAAAGTATATGGAAATCAAAAGCCGCTTTTAGGGTTGGAGAGGCTAGACACACAAGATCCAATTTCCACACGACAATATATAATCATCTGTGTATGTGTGTATATATATATGTGTATAAAGATGTGAGCAATTTAACCTGGGCCTTGTTGAGCTTGATCCGATTGATCAATCTCTTCTTTGACCGGAGGGTCGGAGAGAGCTAAAGGGTTTGACCTTCCCTCGCCGCCGCCTCCGGAGTTCGCCGGAGTCCCGATGACGCGGCTGAGGACGGAGACCATCGCCGACACGTCAGATTCGCTCCACGCGGCGTAATCAGGCAGCTCTTCGTTGGCGTCCTTCTCTTCGGCCGCCGATGCTTCCGGTGGAAGTGGCCTCTTTCCATGCCTTCGATCCACTTTTGCCAAGTAATTAACAACGGATCAAACTGTATATATATATATATTATATGCGTATAAATCTTGAAACAGATTAAAAAAACACGTGTGAGTGCAAGTTTGTGAAGGAGTTAGTTTCGATGAACATTAAATGGGAATTGACTATGACTCAAGGGAGAGTGATTAAGACAGAGAAGGGGATGAACAACTTTGGAGCAAACAAGGGTTTTCTTTGTTTTTAGGTTTTAGGGTGTTGAATTTATGGGCATACAAGGGAAAGGGATATATATATACACACACACACACACTCATATATATATATATATAAAGGTGGGGTGAGAAATGATATCTACAAAATAAAAATTAAGAAATAGAAATATATATTCTCTCTCTCGTTCTTTTTTGTGCTCTATTCTCTTTTGAGAGTTCATGATTTTTTTTTTGTTAAAACAGAGTTTATGATTTTTCGCATGTTGTGACAGTGCTGTTATTATATCCACAAATTGGTAAATATATATCGAAATAATATGTGTCTTCTAATATCTTACCACTCAAATATTTTTTTTATTCATCTAATTAGTCCACAAGAGAGTAGACTTATCACTTATACTACCAAATATATTTTTTTTTAAAAATTACTGATTTTAATGTGAACTAAAACTCCTGTCGAAATTAGAGGTCCTACTACTATTCAACCACTATCACTAAAATCATTTTCAACATTGATTTTTTTTCTTTAGACGAAGGAAATAACCTTTTTTCTTTGAGTATATCAAAACATGTAAACTCGTGTGTGTATATATACACATATACATATACATACATATATATATATATATATATATATATATATATATATTGTACGACAAAAAGAAAGAACATAAAGATTTATATTAAGGTAGGCGCATGCTTTGGAATAATTAAGAAAGTAGATAATTAGCAAGAAATAGAAAACTGAAAAGAAAAAAAGTGATGTGATTCGTTTCGTGGATCCAAAAAGTAAAATAAAAAAAAATATATATATATATATATAAAATCATTCGGGACCCATACAATCAAATCTACAAATTCTCTCTTCCATCTTTCCCTTTTTTGAGAAAACATGCCTTCGTTGGTACCAACTGTATCTTTGCATGCTATCTAAGTAAAATGGTTAAAATTCTACTTTTAGTAAGTTTTGTTGATTAAATTTATATATTTAAATATCATATTATATAATAATCTATTATTAGTTTAAGCTTCAATTATATTCTTAACACACCTGCAAAAATATATACATAATACGTCCTCACTTCACTTCCTTTTTATCCGTGTATTGATCGCTAATATGATTAAATTATTAGATTGGAAATCTAAAGTTAATAAATACAAAAGTAAGAATAGTAAAATATTATAAAAAAAGTATTTCCGTTTTAAAAAACTAAATCAAATTTTAATATATATATAATAGAGAATTGGAAATCAAGCGTAATATCGTCGACGTAGAAATTAAAACACTGATATCATTATCATTATGTTGCGAAGCAAAACAATTTTCTTTCACTAAAAAATGTTACTATGTATTTCATATATTATGTCTTGTATTTATTCTAATTTTAAAGATAGATATCTAATTGAATCATATTTTTAGTTTTGTTGACAATCTCCTTCATAGTTTAATCACCTTTTAAATACTTAATCCGTGTCCTTTTGTTACAAATAAAACCCATGAATTTACAAACAAATTTCCATTTACAGAAGTTTTATAGGGAAAAGGTTATAATAATATTGTTCCCATGTAATTTTTCTATTAAAAAAAAAATGCCTAATTTCATCCTTTCTTACATTATGCTATCTATTTGTACTTTTCCTCATTTCTGCTAGTTTTATTCCATGTTCAGTCAAGTTCAAAACTCGAAACATATTTAATTTTATTTATTTTCGAAAGATACTATGCAGTAAATTGGTCAAAAAGTAATTAAAGAAAATAGAAATAGGTTTTGAGAGGCATTAATTGTTCTTTGAAGTTTGTGATCGCGTTGAAATATATAAACAAAACTTCAAAGATATTTTTGCAACTGGAAACGGAAATTATGATATTTCATAGAAAAACGAAATATAATGTTTGTTGAATAATCATTATTTATAATATAAAATTAAAATTAAAATATGAACGAAAGGAGATAAATTATTTGTTTGAACAATCTTGTCCGAACAACGCAACGCAGATAATCTAGAGATTCGTTCCTTTGAACAATAGGATTTGATGTTACATAAATCAGATCAAATATTTTATCTGTTATACAATTCGAATAAGAAATCATAATAGTTTATTTCTTTCGATATTATTACATAAAAATTATTGAATGTAAATGAATATTATTGATATTCTGATTACTAGTATCGATCGGTAGTATATTTAGCGTACGAATTCAAAATTTGTTATTGACTTAGTCAATTTTCTATTTTTATATGTATAGAATTATACGTACGCCGATACCGTTTCGTTTCAATTACATCGTTATTCGTCGCATTGAAAAAGCTAAAACAATACGCATCGTCGCATCTAATATATCTATATACAAATGGCATGTGTCTTTATTGCGAATCTGTCCTTATCTTATAACACCATGCGATTTTTCTATTAATCTTATCCACATTCTCGAAAAATAAATAAATAAAAATTCCTAAATTCATGGAACATGATTCACACGAACGATAAACTGAAAGTATTAATCTTTTATAATATGCATGGTATTGACCAATGTTTGCATGAGGCTTTTTACCTCTAATCTTTTAATTTAGGAAAATATCTAAACTTGTTCATTTTCACAAAATTTTCGAATTTTATAATTGTCATCATTTTTAAACTTAAATATTGAAATAACGTACCGAAATCCTACATAGCAAGTTAACATTTTGACCATATTTAATATGTCTTTATCCAGATGTCCTGATATCAGTATGACGCGTTATCGATGAATTTAAAAATGATAATTGTTATAAAATTTATATTTATTTATAATTCAAAAATCAAGTTGAAATTTTATTTGACAAAAAATAAAGTTTCTGTTTAATTTTGTAAAATTGACAAGTTAAGGTATTTTTTGAGATTTTTTCTTCAATTTATTATTTTTGACTGAATTTTAGTATCATTTAATTTTTTATACAGTGAAAGGGCACTAGACCATACAAATTTCCCAAGTGTAATTTGATTAATAAATTTTTGAAAATTTTATAGTGAAAAACTAGAGCTAATAGGCTATACAACATAACTGTTCATTATAGTTGTTTAATTTAATAAATTTTTTTTTGTAAATCTTATAATATACCTTATTATCCATTGTAAAATTTCTATTAATCCAACGTGTTAAACGATTAAAAATATAATTGAATAACGAAACAAAATCATATCTTAATCCATTCGGGGAATAAAAATTCTTCAAAGTTTATATGTAGTTTGTGATGTTCTCTAAAACAATATGGCAGAGAATACATTTACGTATGATACAAGAGAATAGATATTATTTTAGTCTATGATTCTCGATCAGATCAATTAAATTAACCATATTAAAATATAATTCACCCTGTCGTTCGCACAAATTACTGTATTTGGCAACAAGGGCAAGTTGATGCGGAGATGCAGACAAACATATTTGCCTTTCATTACAACCCAAAAAAAAAAACATTTTTGCCTTTCGGCGAGTTCAGATGGGCTCTTTTTAAAAGATTGAAAAAAATTATTAAACAAGAAGCAAAAAATGACTGTTTGGGACTCTAGAGAGTAGGATATCAATTTAGATCCGTGGTCAGAAATATGATCTGATCCAACCCGAAAATAGTAGATTTCGGGTCTAAAATTTTTTATCCGAAAAAAATCAAATTTCTGGGTCAAATTCGATTCGGGCTTCAGACTCAATTTGGATTGATCCGAAAGTCCGATAATTTTTTTTAAAAATATTTAAAAAAAGAAAAAATAATAAATTTATAAAAGATTTTGAGCGGATCAGACTGATCCGAACCCGAAATCTATGGAATGAGTTTCGGGTTTGATTATATAGATCCGAAAAAATTAGATCAGTCTGAATCTGAACCCGAAATCCTTAGACCGAATAAAGATGTAAAACCGGATTGACACTCCTATTCACGAGCAGTCTAATGCAATTTCGGTAAAGATGTAAAACGGGCAGGTTCGACTTGATCAGATACGGTTCGGTCTGAGTAAATTCGTTTGGATTCGGCTCATTTGTTTAACCAGAAAAATTTTGGCTCGATTCAAATTATTTCAATTCGCGATATGAAAATAATAAAAATAATTACAAATTATTTTAAATAAAATATTAAAAATATTAAAAAATAACAAAAAATATATATTTAAAAAAAAAAATCCGGCTCGCCAACCGGTTGAGCTTACTTGTGACGAGCTCGACCCGTAAACCCATTTTTTTGGGGTTTATATTTTCTCAACCCAACTCGGTAAAAACGAGCGGCTCATGGACCAAACTCATTTTTACACCTTAAATTCCGGTGATGAAAAGTAAATTAATTAAAACAAGCTTCAATTAAAATATTAACTTCTCCATATTACTATTGTTTTTTTTTTTTGTTAAAAGGCTGTATGTATATATTAAAAAAAGTTTACAAGTGGCCACATAGTGCGGAATACATGTAGTAGTTGACAATTAATGGAATGGAAATGAATGTCAGACTCTAAACAATCCGACAACATCGACGCTAGGAGAACCAGAGTTGAATGCTGGTGCTAGCAAGTTCCGGCCTTTGCGGCCGTAATGAAGCAATTCGCAGTCGGAAAGTACTGTCAACAACCTTCTTGATCGCCGTTGTGTCGGTGTACAAATGCTGATGAAGCCTGGTATTCCTTTCTTTCCAAATTGAGTATGACACAATCTGCCATAATACTAGCAATGTCCACCTTCTGATTTTACATCCTTGCAACCTTCGAAACTCATCAAGTAGGTGTGCCCAGCACATTGACACAGGAGAGAAGCCTATCTTCGACATCGCCCAGGATAGGATTTCCGTGGAGAATGGACAAGTGAATAAAAGATGGTCTCGGTTTTCCGGCGACAAGTTGCAGAGGGCGCATAGTGGATCTGTTTGAATGCCCCAAGCAAGCATGCGGTCCTTGGTCGGGCACCTGTCCAGATCAATCAACCAACACATGAAAGCATGCTTAGGTAAGTGAAACTTGAACCAAATCTGTGATGATCTGATTGTTGTATTTTGGTCGATGAGTGTCTTCCAGATATCCATAGCTCTGAATGATCCAGTAACTTTGCCACAAATAACCCAATTCGTGGTGTCTGGAGAGGTAGAGATGCTGAGGGTGAGTAGGAAGGAAGTCAGGAGGCAGGCTGTCTCTGATCTAGGTCTTGCTATGGTCCATCTTCCGTCAACTTGAGCTTCTGCCACTAGAGCATTTCGGTGAATTGCGAGCTGTGTTGGGCCTGTGGGACCAAATATGTCAATGAGTGTGCCCAGCGGAGTCCATGGGTCATCCCAAAATCGGATGGATTCTCCACTCCCCACTGTGATGCGCACAAAAGTTTTTGCCCAGTGCCGAAGCTTGAGAAGTTTCCGGAATGTCCAGGTTTGTGCCGAAGAAGGCTTGACCGACCAGAACGTGTGTCGACTTAGATATTTATTGCGTATCCATGCTACCCATAAGGATCTAGGCGCGGAGGAGGAGGGCTGTCGTCGCTCGAAGCTTCCAACGCAATTGGCGTAAAATCTTACACCTCGCAATTACGTGCACGACAGTTGACGCATATGAGAAAATAAAACATACTGTATGTATGTATGTATGCATGCATGTACGTACGTACGTACGTATGTATGTATGTGTGTATGTATGTATGTTCCCGGATTAACTATCGTATTTATTTCGACTTTGAATACTCGAAAAAAGAGATTGTCAAATATTATATGGTGATCTTTATTTTACTCTATATAAATTGTTATGATTCCAAATATAGAATATTCATTTTTTTTCACCAATCCATCCAAATCCTGCGTTGGAGTATAACGATACAGTGTAAATTTTGTTGATATTTATGTTATCATAATCAATATTGTATTTAAATATTATTTTAGTAGATATAAACGTGGTCAATAATAGACCACAAGTTTATAACTAATTATATTGATATCATTAAGTAAATTTTCTTGACGAATATTTAGTAAATAATAGAGATTTGATATTTTATAAATAGATAGTGGTACAAAATTTCTTACAATTTATCATTTTGTACCCAATTGATCTCCGATTCTAGCCTCCTTCGATCTTTTCGACTCGAACCAATCACTCCCTCACTCGAATATGAAAAGTACGAAAGAACACACGGGAATTAACGAGTTCAGATTAGCCAGTTTAGGTGTCCTACGTCTCGATCTAGGACCTGTTCGTCCCGAGCCCAATTCACTATTTCCGTGTTTACAACTCTCTGAGAATCACAAGAACGAAAGATTGTGTAAAGAATGACCACTGAGAATGCTGAAACAACCCAGTTTATAAGCTGATTCTGGGAGAAAACAACCATAACGACTTTATCCCATTTCTGGCCAAAATGCCCTTAGCTTGAACTCTGCGTTTTGGCCTTACCCTTCAGATTGACACCGAGGCTTCTGGAAGACGCTCTTTGAGTCAGAGACTTCCCCTTTACCATCAGCTTCTCTGTTCTTTCCTTTAGGGCTGGGCGTTTCGGTTCGGTTCTTCGGAACCGGACCGAACCGAACCGTTAAAACGGTATTTTTCCCGACCCGAAACCGTTGTTATTTCCCGAACGATACCATTTTTAGAGAACCGAATTTTCCCGGAACCGAACCGAACCGAACCGAACTTTAACAATCCCGAAAAACCGAATATTTTTAAAGGAAATCTAACATTTTTTTTAATAAAACCCGGAACCGAACCGAACCGATATCGAAACCGAACCGAACCGAATACAATAAAAAACCCGATTGGTACCTATTTTTGTAAAACCGAAAGAACCGAACCGATCTATTCCGTCCCGAACCCGAACCGTTTTCCGAAACGCCCACCCCTACTTTCCTTCACCAGAGCTTAATCATGGCTACACCTCACAAAACTCCACCTTAGACATGATTCTGCTCCTATATTCTCTTCTCCAATGGGCTCACAGATCCTGGATTCTGCTGTCTCATTTCCCGGACAGCCCAAGCAAGCTTAAAGCCTGCTTAAACTTCATCACAGGTACAAGTTTGGTAAAGATGTCAGCTGGGTTCTTTTCTATAGAAATCTTTACCACTTTTACCTGTCCTAGAGATATTATATCTCTTATGAAGTGTAGTCTCACGTCTATATGTTTGGTCCTTTCATGATAAACACTGTTCTTGGCCAAACATAATGCACTTTGAGAATCACAATTGATCTCGACTTGTTTCTGCTTATATCCGAGCTCTTCCAGTAGACCTTTCAACCATATTCCTTCTTTAAAAGCTTCAGTGAGTGCCATGTACTCTGCTTCGGTAGTTGACAATGCCACCACATGTTGGAGATTAGACTTCCAACTGACTGTGTTGCCCCCTACTGTAAACACCATTCCAGTTACAGATCTTCGGTTATCCATGTCTGTAGCGAAATTTGAGTCACAGTACCCTTCGACATAGATGTCGTCACTCCGTGAGTACACCAACTTCAGTTTTGATGTTCCTTTGATGTACCTCATGATCCATTTTACGACATCCCAGTGATCCTTTACTGGATTGCTCATAAACTTGTTGATTAATCCAACACCATATGCAATATATATCGGGTCTTGATCCAATCATTGCATACATTAAGCTTCCTACAGCGCTTGAGTATGGCGCCTCCGTCACTTTAGCCTCTGGTTCATCATCAGTGATTGCCTTGAGTTTAAAATGAGCTCCTACTGGGGTTAGTACTTCTTTGGCTTCGGACATGCTGAAACTCTTGAGTACCTTTTCCAGATATTCTTCTTGGGATAGTGAAAGTATTCCTCTGTTTCTGTCCCTTCTGATTTCCATTCCTAGGATCTTCTTCGCATTACCGAGATCTTTCATCTCGAATTCACTCTTTAAGAGTCTCTTGAGTAGTTGTACTTCTGTCTTGTCTTGAGAAACCACCAGCATATCGTCAATGTATAGCAACAGATATATCCATGAACCCTTTTCTGATTTTCTGAAGTATACACATGAATCATATTGACTTCTGGAGACTTTTGCTGTCATAAAGTCATCAAATCTCTTGTTCCATTGCCTTGGGGACTGTCTCAGTCCATACAATGATCTCTGTAACTCACATACCAGACCTTCATTTCCTTTAACGATGTATCCCTCTGGTTGAGTCATAAAAATCTGTTCTTCTAGCAAGCCATGTAGGAAGGCTGTCTTGACATCTAGCTGTTCTAATTCCATGTTTTTATGTACCACTAAGGATAACAACACCCTGATTGATACGTGCTTGACAACGGGAGCAAAGATTTCTTGAAAATCCACACCTTCTCTTTGTGCATACCCTTTGGCGACCAACCTAGCTTTATATCTTGATTGTTCCACTCGTGCTATCCCTTCCTTTCTCTTGAATATCCATTTACAGCCAATTTCTCTTTTGTCTGTGGGTTTCTGAACTAGCTTCCATGTCTTATTCTTCCCGTGAATCCATTTCTTCCTCCATAGCTCTCTTCCAATATATCCAATCCTTGCTCTTCTTGGCTTCTTGATAGCTTTTTGGTTCCTCAAGTTCAAGTTCTTCTGCTGTATTTAATGCAAAGGCTACCACATTTCCTTGAGAAATGCATTCTCGATATCTCACTGGTGGGACACTTTCTCTTCTTTCCCTGTCTCTTGCCAGCTGATATCCAGATAGTTCTTGGTTTGACTCAGAAACCTCTGTTCTTACTTCCTGTAGTTTTTCCTCAGCATTATCATCAGATGAAGTTTCTTCTATCTGATCCAAGGCTCCACCTTGCTCTAAGCACTATTTTCCCACATGTTCTGAGTCCATGATAGCTGGTAAGAACGCCTTTACCGGAGTTTCAGTTTCTTCTCCTTCTCTTTCTGTATTTTCTTTCTGTTTTAAATCTTTATTATCTGTATCTTCCTTGAAGATGGTGTCTCTGCTGATGACACATTTCTTCTCCTCCAGTAACCATACCCTGTACCCTTTAGTTCCTTTTGGGTATCCTAGAAAAATCCCTTTCTTGGATCTTGGTTCAAGCTTTCCTTGATTTACATGTACATATGCCAAACACCTAAATCTCCTAAGATAGTGATAGGAAGGTTCCTTACCTGTCCACATTTCTTCTGGGATTTTGAAATCCAATGCACTTGTCGGAGTCTTGTTAATGGGATGAACCGCTGTTGCCGCTGCTTCAGCCCAAAAACTCTGCTCTAACCCTGATTCACCAAGAAGGCATCTGACTTTGTTCATGATGCTCCTATTCATTCGTTCAGCAACCCCGTTTTGTTGAGGGGTGTAAGTACAAGTTCTGTGCCTCTCTATTCCGTTGTCCCTACAAAAACTGTCAAACCGGTGGTTGCAAAACTCGAGTCCATTGTCAGTCCTTAGACATTTGACTCTTCTTTCCTTCTGATTTTCTACCAGACATTTCTACTCAGCAAAACATGAGAATGCACCGTCTTTGGATTTAAGAAAGTAAATCCAAACTTTCCTGGAATAGTCATCAATAATGGATAAGAAGTATTGTGCTTTTGAGAGAGAAGGTGTTACGTTTGAAGAGCCCCAAAGATCTGCGTGGATATACTCCAAGACACCTTTTGAAGTATGCTTCCCAGTACCGAAACTCAGCCTGTGAGTTTTACCCATAACACATTCTTCGCAGATTTCCAGTTTTTTGATCTTTGCTTTCTTAAACAGACCTCTCTTGGCCATGAGTTCCATTCCATTAGAACTTACATGTCCCATCCTTCTGTGCCACAATAATGTCTCATCCAAAACTTATTCATTACTCTGAACCTGACCAATTACCGTTTCTCCATTCAACACGTAAAGTCCTTTCTCTAGATTTCCTAACATTACCACCAATGAGCCCTTTACCACCTTCAATTTTCCTCCTTGTGCTTTGTACTGATATCCTTGTCTGTCCAGCGACCCTAAGGAAATGAGGTTTTGTTTTAGGTCTGGAATGTATCTGACCTCTTTGAGCACCTTCACAACCCTGTCATGTGTTCTTATCCTAATATTCCCGATGCCCCTTATTTCACAAGTGACATTGTTTCCCATCAGAACCCTTCCATTTTGTTGAAGTTTCAGCTGCTCAAACCGCTCCTTTCTTGGTG
The DNA here is from genome assembly GCF_000463585.1 of Tarenaya hassleriana. Classification (NCBI taxonomy): domain Eukaryota; kingdom Viridiplantae; phylum Streptophyta; class Magnoliopsida; order Brassicales; family Cleomaceae; genus Tarenaya; species Tarenaya hassleriana. The sequence continues at coordinate 50,143 of NW_010967396.1, forward strand.
ACATATGAAAGGTACATCCAGAGTCCAAGATCCATTGATTTTGGGGATCTTGATCTGAAATGCTGAAGCATTCAGTATCGAGTAATGTGTCAGCGACTGCAGCTGCTTCTCCATCACTCTTTGTCTTACTTTCGAAGTGTTTCTTGCTTGTCATGCAGTCCCTCTTGAAATGTCCTTCTTTACCACAGAACCAACAGTCTGAATCAGATTTTCCTTTAGACTTTGATCGACTCTTTTTTCTTTTTCTTTGTTCTTCAGTAGACCTTTTCTCAGTTCTACTTCTACCTCTGACAATAAGTCCCTCTGCACTAGCTTTCCCACCTTTTGCTGCTAACTCAAGTTCCTTTGAATATGCAGCACTTGTTATTTCCTCCAAAGTTATAATTTCACGCCGACTATACTTCAAAGTATCCTTGAGTTGGTCATATTGGTCAGGCAAAGAGTTAAGCAATATGAGTACCTGATCTTCTTCTGGTACATCAATTTTTAGGTTTGCCAAGTCGCTTACTAACTTCTTGAAGACGTCCACATTATCTTCTGTGGATTTTGATGTATCCATTTTGAAACCTATCAATCTCTGCTTCAAATGCATCTTGTTCAGAAGAGATTTGTGCAGAAATTCCTCCTCCAGTGCTTTCCAGATACCAGCCATTGTATTTTCATGTCTGACCTTTCGCATGATTTGATCAGACAAACATAGGAGAATAAGATTTCTTACTCTTCTACTCCTCTCATATCTGGTTTCCTGGCCTGTAGCAGCCTCTTTCTTTGCTTGACCCGATATTTTTTGAGTCTCTGACTTGACTCCTTTTGATTCCGAATCTGATTCTGTGCTTTCTTTAGTATCTTTTGGTTCTGCCAAATCGTAATCCTCTCTTAACATGTCGTGAAGCCGCAAGATCTCTAGACTAGCTATGATCTTGTCTTTCCACAACGAGAAATCTCCTTTTCCATCGTATTTTTCTACTTCGAATTTGCAGTTCATCATTTTACCCAGATTTCTTTGATTGCAGAATTTACCTTTGCGATTGATCGATCCCTGGTGTTTCCCAACCAGACTCTGATACCAGTTGTACCGGATTGATCTCCGATTCTAGCCTCCTTTGATTTCTTCGACTCGAACCAATCACTCCTCACTCGAATATAAAAAGTACGAAAGAACACACGGGAATTAACGAGTTCAGATCACCCAGTTTAGGTGTCTTACGTCTCGATCCAGAACATGTTCGTCCCGAGCCCAATTCACTATTTTCGTGTCTACAACTCTCTGAGAATTACAAGAACGAAAGATTGTGTAAAGAATGACCACTGAGAATGCTGAAACAACCCAGCTTATAAGTTGATTCTGAGAAAAAACAACCATAACGACTTTATCCCATTTCTGACTAAAATGCCCTTAGATTGAACTCTGCGTTTTGGCCTTACCCTTCGGATTGGCACCGAGCCTTCTGGAAGACGCTCTTTGAAAGTGACTTCTCCTTTACCATCAGCTTCTCTGTTCTTTCCTTCACCAGAGCTTAATCATGGCTACACCTCACACCTTTTTTTGTAAATCATTATATTTTAGGTATTGATCTATAATATATTATAGGTATTGATCCAAAAGATTACTTCTCTAAAGTAGCTACACTGTATTTTTAATTGGATGTACGTACAATTTTATAGATTCGGGATTTAGTTTCGCATATAGATAATTGTTTATATCAATCAATTTAAACCATTGACGCGTAAGATACATTAAGAAGGGCTAATGATTGATGACAAAGTAGGGATATGAGATACATGTTTGATCTCTCTCGCTACATAGGTTTTGGTCTTATTAGGGTACGAGAGTGACTACAGATTTGAGCTGCGTCCCTTTCACTTTGGGATTGCACATCAAATAGTGTATCCACTAACCATTATGTTGATTTTTCACATGCTACACGACAATATATATATATATATATATATATATATATATATAACTATTTCTAGGGACAAAATTTTCAGGGTGTGATATCGGAATATTTCATCACCTGACAACGAGGCGTCAGGATTACGCATATAAAATGCATCTTTCATCTATATACTATATATATACATACATGTATGTGATTTTATCAGAGCCGTCCCGATGGATTGGATTCGGAGGGCCTGTACAAAATAATTTTTTATTTTTTTATAAAAATATTAAATAAATTTTTTAATTATATTAATTGATAAATTAAATGTTAAAAAGTCACAAACATAACTCAAAAATTATAAATATTGATGATAATAATTACGAAACTTTATGTTAAATATAATTTTAATTATTTATTATATTTATATTAATAAATGTAATTACAAATTATTAGTATTTAAAATTCTTTTTTTAAATGTGGGGCCCATCAAATTGTGGGGCCCCGTACCCTTGCTCCACTTGCATATGCATTTTTACGATACGGCTCTAGATTTTATGGAGGGATGTTATTCGGAACGGTCTGAGTAGATCTGAATCCGCACTTAGTCCGAAGGTTTTAGATTCGGACTATAATCGATCTGATTTTTTTTAGATCTAAATCACCAAACCCGAAACTCAATTCTATATACTTCGGATTTGGGTTCGGACGAGCCGGTTAAATTTGTTTTTTCAAATTTTTTTTTTTTTTATTTTTTATTAATTTTTTTAGGGTCAGGTCAAACTTCAGATTTCCTATTGTCTACAAAAAGTTTATATTAAAAAAAAAATCAATTTTTATATGTATTAAGATAAGCTGTTATTTTAAAAAATACAAACGGGCCACAAGCTTAGTCCGTCTAACCCATTATCCGAGCAGACCAGGTTATTATGATAAGAATGTTTTGGGCTTGGATCGGATGGAATAAGAATTATTGCATCTGAAAAAACTGAATAATTATCCGTTCAATGTGTATATATATATATATATATATATATTATATACATGTCATTATTTTAAATTGATCAGAGATTGGCACAACATGTTTCTAGGTTTAAAGATCAAATCCAGATAAACATTAATCACATGTCATAAAGTACCATGTTTCGGACAAGATGTGTACGGAGAAGATAGACGTTAGAGACGAAGCTCGTAAGAAGGGCATTTCTTGCTAAAGAACCTCGCAACGACTCTCTTCTCCATCACCTCTAACGCCTTTGCACATTTTATGCATCTCGGAGTCTTGTACTGACCAATGGAAGCACCTTGCGAGACGAAGAAATCCATCAGAGAATCGAACGCGCCGTTCAGGACAACCCTTATCTCAAGAGCTCCGGCAGACCTGTCCTTACTCCGGCATCTCTTGTACACGTCGCCAAGCGATTCCTCCACTGCGAAACAGCACTCTTCCAGTACTTTGGGATCGATCGGAGGTTTACCCTCTTTGTTTTTACCCCCGAGTTCCCAGTAAAGAACGTAGTGACCAGGAATAGCCGATGTCTCGGCATAGCTGGCGAAGTCTATAAGCATCAGACCCAAAGATTCGAGTAAAGGCTTTGCCTTGTTCACCGCATTGAAGAGTTCTTCTTCGTTCGTTTTCTCCATATCGACGCTTAAAACCACGTTTTCTCTTCGTACGAATCGAAACAGAGGTGCATCGTTGCGGAAACCGGTCACATTTAGGACATCTCCCACTCTCAATCTATATAAGCCTGAAGATAAGAATCTATCATTAGAAAAAAAGGAAATTTTGTTGAAAGAGATGCGTAATTTAAAACTCACCAGATGAAGTTGTGATCAATGGTTCATAGCTGCATCCGAGTTTTACGTCGGCAAGGTCGACGATCTTTTCGTCGTCGGCGAGGTTTCCGTCCATAGGTTTGAACTCGTAGTGCAACATGTTGGGCATGAGCATGTACGATACGTCTTCAGGTTTGCAGAGAGGATCGAGATTTATACCGAATATAGTTTCGGACGAGCCATAAACCGTCGAGACGAGAGGCATATCATCATTACTGTAGAACTTCAGTGTCGGGACGTACTGCGCCATCGAACCCGTAATAATAGTTTCGATATATTTGGTTTTCGGCCAGAGTCGTGTGAGTATACCTTCCCACGACGACTTTTGGCTGCAGATCTGTTCGATCTCGTCGGCCAGTTCGGGACGAGGCCCTCCGAGGATAGGATAGACGGATTTCTTGCAGTCCAAGTCAGTGATCCAGTCGCTGATTTGACCTAACCGAATGTTCGAACACAGCTCCGTCCAGAAATCTTCGAGAAACTTGATCGCTCTCACCACGACGGAAGCATAGAAGGAACCGACCCTCACAACTTCGTCTCTTTGGACAAGGCCGCAAAGCAAATGGCAGTACAGGCTCTGCTTGTTGTCCGGACACAAGATGACGTCATCTGGGCTCGTGTAGGAATAGTACCAGTTCGACGGTCGGTTCTTGAAGTGGTCGCTCTTGAGGTAGCTGGTCGTGGCAGCCCTAGCCGGCAAACCACACGGCGTTTTGATCTCTGGCTTAATGAAGAAAAACATCATCCCTTTTCCATTTTCTGCACCGTCCACTTCCCTAGAAAAAAAAAAAGACAAGAAGGGAGAAACCATTTCCATGGTGATCGATCTTTGCCTCAATTCTCATCGTGAATATGGATGTACTTTTAATTTTTTCTTATTTCGGTCCGAAGTATATATGTCAAGATTTGTGGAATAAAATCTTATATTATTCATTCAACAAAATAATATATATATATATAGAGAGAGAGAGAGAGAGAGACATAATCTCGCTAAAAAAACTATAAACTAGTCCTGTTGAGACATTAACCTCTAATAGTTAACTCTAAATTTTCATAATTCTCTATAATTCCTAATAATATATATATACACACATACATGTATATTGATTTGTTCAATGAAGAACACGAGGTATTATTCCGCAATTCTTGTAAAATACGAAATAGACACTCAAGAATGACAACAGTTGAAATATCCGTACCATACCTGCTTGTAACGAGCATGCGCATATCATTGGTGAATGCGAAGTTCGCCGACAATTTGTCGTTGCAAGGCATCATCTTTTGTACTCCTCCTGAAGTCCCGGAACTACAAGCAACAAACAGTTCAAAGTGCCCAAAAGAAAAACATACATTTAATTAGTAGATCTAGGATTCGACGGCCCAAGGAATTGAATTCATAGTTACCTTAGGAGGAACTGAGTAATGGGTCTTGAAGAAATGACATCGCATGGCTCTCCATTCGCGACACGTTCGATATGAGGCCGAACGTCCTTGTAGTTCACCACCGGGACGTTCTTCTTGAACAGATCCTTGTCGGTCCGACCCTTGAGGAAACCTCGAAGGTACTCAGTGTTCGCATTACAAGTGAGGATGTCTTGTAATATGTTGTCTTGCATCTGCTTCACGTTCTTCGTTAAATCCTCAAGAACCTTCATGCCGGCTTCTTCGTCGCCGAGATCAAAGCTTGTACTCATTTCTATTTGCGTATCTCGAATTATCTCGAGTTTAGCATCGATTATTATTGGCGTGCGTGGGTGTGTGTGTAAAAGGATTAGAACAAACTTTTAATGCGGCAAAGCAAATGATTGTTCAGTAATTCAGACAGCTCACGTATCTCTTTCTCTGTCCAAATAATCGACAAGGGCGTACAATACAATATTGAAATGAACGTGAATCTCCATGATTTTTTTTGTCTTTTTTTTTTATTTTGTCTACTGACTCATCAAAAAATACAATTAAAAATATTTCTAAATTTATTATTCTGTTTTTTTCTTCTTGGATGTATGTGAAATAAATTGTCTTCTAATACTGATAAATCATAAATGTATTGTCTCCCAAAACAATCCAAAATAAAGGGACAAAAGAAAATGATGAATTAAAACTTTATATTGTAATTGTTTTTGGCAATTAAATGTTATTTTTTCTTAAATTCTAAATAAAACATAATCTCTACATAAATAACATAATCGTATGCTCCATTTAACCTAGATTTTCAGACTTTAAGATTAAATGACATAATTTTGATAAATAAATAATTTAAAAAAGTTAAATTTCTCATTGTTTTTGTAATATTCCCTTTCTCCGATCCATTGCGTATAATTCCATTTCTTATCTCCACGTAAAACAGCTGTAGTTTTTTTTTGGGGGGGTGAAAAACAGCTGTTATGGTGCCGACAGAGCCGCGAGCCCACGTGTTGAATTTTTTTACTTTATTTTATGGTCAGTAGTAGATCGATAGTTGTCGTACACGTACGTACGTATATGTACGTTTCTCCTTGTGTGTTGTGTGATCGGTGTGCCGCTTCTTTATATTTGTCGCGAGGGCTACACATGAAAATCTGGCAGTTGATATATACGTTTGCTAATCAACATCTCTAATTTTTTTTCCGTGTAAGATTTAGTTTGACCAAAAACGTGATAAACTTTAGGATTATCAAAAAAATATCTCTATTTTTTTTGTATTTAGTTTAGTTAACTAGATCTTTAACTCAATTACATCCATAAAGATATTTTTAATTATAATTTTCTCCACGTGTAACATGAGACATGAAATGAAACAATAACATCTCAAACCTTTTCAACCGGTTACAACCACTCGTTCACCATAAAAGTGGATAACATCTCTAGCTTTTTTTTTTTTAATATGATGAACAATTATGGCTTCAATAATTCAAGGAAGGAAAAACGAAAATAAAATGACGGGTCTTTGATAAAAATAAGTGGGAGACAAGGTGGTTTGGGCGTTGGTCGATATTACAATATTATCCATTACGTGGCCATTTTTGGTATTAAGACAAGGTTTTGTTATAGGTTGATTGAATTGCTTGTTTTATTATGATTATAGATTACACATATATGTAGGTACAAGGGAGATATACGCCTAACAGTTAGATCCTACAATATAGGAAATATTCCTAATATGAGATTAGATTACAATCACAAGAATATCTCCAATACGCCCCCTCAAGTCGGAGCACCGGAGGTGATGCCGATCTTGGCAATGAGATCGTGAAATGAATTCCGGGGAAGCGGTTTGGTAAGAACGTTTGCAAGTTGATCCCGCGAGCTAACATGCAGAACTCGAAGAGAACCAGATTCCACTTGACCACGAACAAAGAGATAATCCAATGCCAAGTGTTTCATGCGAGAATGGAAGACCGGATTGGCACTTAGATACGTAGCGCCAATATTATCACAATAAATAGTCGGAGTGGTTGAGGAAGTGACTCCGAGTTCACGAAGCAAGGAGGCTAACCAACAGAGTTCGGCCGACGTGTTGGCTACTGACCTGTACTCGGCTTCGGTGGAGGATCGAGAGTGACCGAGAGCTTCTTCGAGGACCAAGATATAGGATGTTTACCAAGATACACTACAAACGCTCCGGTGGACTTGAAATCTCCAGGGTCACCAGCCCAATCTGCATCACTAAAGGCATGAAGAGTAGGAGTATTGAGAGCCGAGAGAAAAATACCCGTCGTCCGAGTGCCAGAGAGATAGCGGAGAACGCGTTTCACTGCCATCCAATGAATTAAGATCTGTCGGAGCGTGCATGAACTGAGACAACTTATTTACTGCAAAGCTGATATCGGGTCTTGTGAGGGACAAGTATTGCAGGCTCCCAACCAATGTGCGAAAATCCGAAGGGTCCGAAAGAGGAGTACCGGACTTGAGTGTAAGCCGAGAGGTAGAAGCCATCGGAGTGGAGACGGCCTTCGCATCATGCATGTTGTTGCGGTGTAAAAGATCGGAGATATACTTGCACTGGCAAAGGAAGAGTCCTTTGGCCGACCGCGACGCTTCAATGCCGAGGAAAAATGAGAGAAGTCCAAGATCCTTGAGAGAGAATCGAGCTGCCAGCGAAGTGATAAACTCTTGAATACGGTTGGGACAACTGCCTGTGACAATGAGATCATCAACATACACAAGAACAAAGAGGTGAAACTCTTTGGCCCGAAGAATAAAAAGTGAAGTATCCGCCATCGAGTTGATGAAATCATTAGCCAGAAGAAAGTTACGAAGCTCCGAATACCATGCTCTAGGAGCTTGTTTGAGTCCATATATAGCTTTGCGAAGTTTGCAGACAAAATCCGGTCGATCCTTATCAACAAACCCGGGAGGTTAAGACATATACACCTCATCCGAGAGACTGCCTTGAAGAAAAGCATTGTTTACATCAAGTTGGCGAATTGTCCACCCATTGGTGACCGCAAGGCTCAAGACTAGACGAATGGTCGGCGGCTTCACAACCGGGCTAAACGTCTCATGAAAATCAATGCCCGGACGTTGGTGAAAACCTTTCGCGACAAGACGACGAGCCTTGTAACGATCCAAAGAACCATCCGGATTAGTCTTGATCCGAAACACCCATTTGCAACCAACAATATTCATTGCAGTCGTCGAGGGAACAAGCTCCCAAGTTCCATTGCGGACGAGCGCATTAAACTCATCACTCATAGCCAAGCGCCATCGGGGATCCTTTAACGCTTGAGTTGCTGACGTCGGTTCCCTGTTAGAATCCAACAAAGACGCAGATAATGTCAGCTTAGAAATCGGCTTCGATATGTTGTTCTTCCCTCGAGTTTGCATGGGATGTCGGTTGCTTGGAAAAGAAGGAACAGGCATCATCGGAGCTACTGGACTCGAGGCGACCAAGGGATGCGTCACCGAGGGAGCCTGCTCAGGGAGGTCTGACGGCGGAGAAGGATCCAAGCTGAGGGGCAGTGTCGAACATGGCTGAATGGCAGGTGAGACATAGGAATGTGCCGGAGAAACCGGCGGACCAGAAAACATAGGGGACTCGGACTCGAGAGAAGGGGAAGACGTGAACCGAGAGAGATTAGCATAAGGAAATAAATCCTCATGAAAAACAACATGACGCGATACAAAAAGACGGGATTGAAGGAAATCAAAACAAAGGAACGCACTTTGAGATGATGAGTAACCAAGAAAGATACACGGAGTAGACTTGGAATCAAGTTTGTGAGATGCGTAAGGTCGAATCCAAGGATAACAAAGACAACCAAAAGACCGAAGTTTGGTGTAGTTAGGAGTATCACCAAAGAGGACCGAGAAGGGAGAGGACATGGAAAGGTTTGGTGTAGGTAGACGATTGATAAGATATATTGCCGTTGTAAATGCAAACGACCAAAAAGACAACGGAAGAGACGCATGATGAAGAAGGGAGAGACCCGTTTCAACCACATATCGATGTTTACGTTCCGAAATGCCATTATGCTCGGGAGTATGCGGGGGAGTAGTATAGTGAGAAATGCCGTGAGAGGCAAGAAAGGAACGCAAGGCAATGTATTCACCACCGTTATCGGAGTATAAGGAAATGATCTTTGCCGAGAATTGAGACTCAACGAGATTTTTGAAGCAAATAAATGTTTCCCGAACTTGGAACTTTTGTTTGAAAGGGTATAACCAAGAGTAACGAGTAAAGTGGTCAACGAATAATACATAGCAAATGGTTAGCAAATGCTTATTGTTGTCAATGCTGAGCCATAAAACAAACAAACAGGTGCATGTGTGATCCAGGGGTCCACGATTTGGTGGGATCCACAATTTTAAAAAAATTAATTTGTTATTATATTTTAATAATATAATATTTAATAACTGTTTAACATTATATTTTATCGTACAGTTTTATAATTATTATCATTAATAATTCTAATTTTTTTAGTTTTTGTTATTTTTATAATATTAAATTTATTAATTAATAAAATTGATAGCTATTTTTTTTGGTGTATATATATATTTTTTATAATGAAAATAACTTATATATCTATAGAAAATTATCGAAATAAATAAACATAGAATACAAATACAATGAAAACAAATAATATACGAGATATTCGACACAATTAATATTTGAATTTTTAATTAACATTGTATCGCTAATTGCTTTATATTCACCTACAGCCACGTTTATATTTCTTTTCTCCGTCTTCAAGATTGACTTCAGAATGAGTTTGTTCCGAGTCAACTCGCAGGTCAAGCGGGACGTCTGAGGCGGATTTCAGACAAAGCCTTGGAGGAACTTTTTTCCGCAGGTTTTGGTAATTCAAGACATGGAACAGAGAGACAGCGTCTGTTGAAACTAACAAGCCGTGATCTTTGCACTTACCAACGCGGGAACAGAGCATGCTCTGTTCCGTCCTGTCATGCGAGTTTCATAGTCAATAAGATAATTTCATTAAAAAAAAAAAATGTAAACAAGATAATTTCATGCCAAGCTTATTAAAACCCCAATAATACATAGATCAAGATAATTTTTATTTAAGGGAAAACTCAAAACATTATAATAATGGCTTAAGATTCACAAGAAGGGCATTTCTTGCTAAAGAATCTAGCGGTCACGTTCATCTCTAATATCTCCAAGGCTTTGGCAGATTTTACGCATCTCGGCGTCTTGTATTGGCCGATCGAAGAGCCCTGCGAGATGAAAAAATCCATGAGAGAATCGAACGTTCCCTTTCGGACAACCCTTATCTCGAGGGCTCCGATGGATCTGTCTTTGCTCCGGCAAGATCGGTAGTAAACGTCGAGCGATTCTTCAACTAGAAAACAGCACTCGGAGAGTGTTTCGTCGTCGAGATTCTCGGCACCGTCTTTGTTTCTGGCCTTGATCTCCCAGTAAAGAACGTAATGGCCCGGAATAGTGGAGGTGTCGGCGTAACTGGTGAAGTCCATCAGCATGAGATCCGAATACTCGATAATGAGTTTTGCCCGAGTCACCGCTTTGAAGAGATCTTCCTCGTTCGTTTTCTCGGTATCGATTGTTAGGACGACGTTTTCTCTCCGTACGAATTTGAATTGAGGTGCATTGTTGTGGAAACCCGTCACGAGTACTATATCTCCGACCCTCATTCTGTATAAACCTGAAATAAAAAAATCGCGATATTCGTTGAACGTTTTCTCGAAATGAGATGTTTTGTTTGATATATGTCGTATATTTGTGAATAGGGTAACTTACCGGAGAAATTTGTGACCACAGGTTCATAGCAGCACCCGAGTTTCACGTCCGGAAGGTCTACGACCTCATCGTCGCTTCCCTCCACCGGGATGAACTCAAAGTACGACATGTTCGGCATGAACGTGTAAGATATGTCTCGAGGTTTGCAAAGAGGATCGAGATTTATCCCGAACGTAGTCTCGGAAGAACCATAAGTAGTTGAAACGAGAGGCAATCCGTTGCAGTAAAACTCCAACGCCGGAATGTATTGTTCCATCGAACCCGAAACAACAGTTTCGATGAATTTGGTCTTTGGCCACAACCTTGTGACTATACATTTCCACGACCCTTTGTTGCATTCTTCTTCTATTGCATCTGCTAACTCGGGGCGAGGGCCTTTAAGGATCGACGAGACGGAATTTCTGCAGCCGGGATCAGTGATCCACTCGCTGGCATGACCTAATCGAATGTTCGAACATAATTCCTTCCAGTTATCTTCAAGAAACTTGATAGCTCTGACCAGGACAGAAGCAAAGACGGAGCCGACCCTTACAACCTCGTCCCTTTGGACGAGGCCACAGAGCATATGACAATACAAACTCTGCTTGTTGTCCGGACACAAGATGACGTCATCCGGGCTTGTGTAACAGTAATACCAGTTCGATGGCCGGTTCTTGAAATAAGCACTCTGGAAGTAGCTGCTAGTTGCAACCCTAGCTGGTAAACCACATGGGGAAGTGACGTCCAGTTTAGTGAATAGAAACATCATCCCTTTTCCTTCCTTCAATCCATCAAGATGCCTACAAGAAGAAGAAGAAGAAGAAGAAGAGCTAGGGTTTCAGGGCAGTTGTAAATTAACAAATGAAATAGTTAAGAGCGTGTGAAAATTATGGTGTGCTTACTTGCTAATAACAAGCATGCGAAGATCGTAGATGAACGTTAAGTTATCCAAGTACTTGTTGTTCCAAGGCATCATCTTCTGGGCACCTCCCGAAGTTCCGGAACTACAAGAACAGCCATTGATGACAAAACTGACTCCAAGATCTGAGGAAAAAAAACCCTAGAATTCGGAGACATTACCTCAGCAAGAAACCGGTAATGGGTCGGGCTGAAATGATGTCTGAAGGCTCTCCGTTGGCTACACGCTCGATATAAGGCTGAACGTCCTCGTAGCTGACGATGGGCACATTCTTCTTGAAGAGCTCTTTGTCCAGTCCGCCATGGATGAAACGTCGAAGGTATTCAGTTTCCATGTTTCGAGTTAGGATGCCTTGTAATATATCGTCTTGTACTTGCCTCACATTCCTCGTCAAGTTGTCGAGAACCTCCATGCCAGTGTCCATGTCACTGAGATCAAAGCTTGGAGTCATGTTATGATCAGTTATGTCTCAATTATTACCATTGAAAACCCTTCATAAATTCTTTATATAGCAGGAGAAAGCTAAGGGGGAAAACAAGAGGAAAAACAATGGAAATTTTCAAGAAACTTAACGCGTGAATCGTACTTGGAAATTCTTTATTTTTTTTTGTATAAATGAAATTTTTATTTAACACGAAGATATTTTCTCGTAAAGACAAAAATAAATTTTGTGGTCGAAGACATTAGACAGCACATGGGACGAAAGTCCTTATTCATTTCTTTTTTTAGTTTAAAGTACTCGAGTTTGAAATACATGTTTGGTCATAATTATTTGGAAACCACCTAACGAATGAATATTGGAATTAACTCTCGGTTATTTTCTCTCTCTTAAACCTATTAGTCATCTAATTAAGCAAGTTATATTAATTAAATTTCTAACCAACTACATAATTTATTTATAGGGAAAG
>NW_010967396.1:62933-92338 GCF_000463585.1 Tarenaya hassleriana
AGGGAAAGAATTACGTGACTATCTAACCACCTATTTTATTTAATTTAATCTTAATTCCGTGACTTAGCTAAGGAAAAAATGGTCCAACTTAAAATAATTGACTCCAAGTTACAATATTTTTAAAGTGATTGCTATTGTGGGGACCTTTGGCAGTGGCTTCCAACTTCGAAATGACCACATATATAATAAGACGACTTGCATTAGCTTGCTTCATAAATTAATAAATTAGCAATTATATAATCAAAGGTATATATATGTGTATATGTATATGCATTATCAAATTACGCTAAAAAATGAATTGCTTACGGAATTTCAATTTTATGATAAATTATGGTTATATTATATTATTGTTATTGTTGTTATAATATTCGCTTTTGTACTAAAAAAAAAGGTGTTTCAAATTGAAATATTTTTATTTTCATAAAGAAAAAGAAGAAGTTGCATATGTAATTTCTTGGAAACTTTTGTGTTAAGAGGATGGGGATATATTTTTTCTATAATGCAATTTTAGTCAAATGGACACCACAAAATCATTAGGAAATTTTCAAGGTGGTAACAAGAAATTCCCTCGAAATTGTATTTGTATTAATTTTGATTTAAGTCACTGTCACATATCACTCGCAGTCTTGCACCTTACCGTCTTTCTTTGGTTAATCCAACAAAAAACCTCAAACTTATTAAAATATTTTATATAAAACTATAAACTTGCAATCTCCAACCCTGAATTTGATAAAAACTTCCATAAAAATTACAAACTTAGAATTTTCTTTTATATAAAATCTTTGATTTATTCGACCAAAAATTTTGTTAACGTGGCACCACGTATTGCTGACATGGCACTGATTGAGTTGCCACGTTAACGTCATCATTTTAAAAATTAAAATATTTGATAAAAAAATATATATACAAATATATTTATATATATAAATCTATATATATTTAAAATTTATATATTTGATTAAAATATTTGTATATTTAAAATTTTAAATTACAAACTTAAGATATATACAAATATATATATATATATATATATATATATATTTGACAAAACAATATATGTATGTATGTATATAGGTATATGTATATATATTTGTATATTTAAAATTTTAAATTACAAATTTAATATATATACAAATATATATGTATATGTATATATATTTGACCAAAAATTAGAAATTTATATTTTAATTTTTAAATGACAATGTGCAATGACGTGTCAATTTCGTCAGCGTTATATCAGAATACGTGGTGCCACGTTAGCAAAAGTTTTAGTCAAACAAGTCAAAGGATTTATACGGAAAAAATGGTAAATTTGTAATTTTTGTGAAAGATTTTATCAAATTCAGAGTTTTTTGTGAGAGATTGCAAGTTTAAGATTTTATATGATTAACAAGTTTGACGTTTTTTTTTAGGATTAACTTTTTATAAAAAAATATTTTTTTTTAATTATGTGTGTGTAACAGCTAATTCGAGCACGTTTTAAATTGAATATGACAAATCTTCACGGGTTTCTCCCCTCAAAATTGTATATTATTAGGTGAAGACACCATCCACGATTTATTTTTTTTATTAATCATTTTATTAATCATTTATTTTCTTTTTTCTTTCTTTTTTTTATCTATATGCATTATTCTTAATATCGTTACTGTTATTTATTTTCATATATCACCCACTAATGCACAAAATTTTATAACATTATTAAAAAATTTGATATAAATTTCTTTAATACAGAAAAAATTGATATACAATTATTATCAGTTTTTCATTAAAGATAAAATTTATTATATTATAACAAAATTTTATAACACTATCCTACATCACTTCTTGCTAGGAATGGGCGAACGGTCGGTTTCGGGTTAATCGATTACGGTTATTTCGGGTTTGGTTATTTCGGATTATGAAAACGCATAACCAAACGGTTAATTAAGTTTATTCGGTTCGGTTCGATTCGGTTCGGTTTTGTCTATTTAAAACTATAACCAAATTATAACCAAATAAAGATTTCGGTTCGGTTCGGTTCGGTTAAACAAAACATAATAATAAAAAAATCATCTCAATAAAAAAATCATCTCAACATAGTCTTTCATCATCGTGACAAAATAAAACGGCAAATTAAACAAAAATATTGTTGTGTCCGTATTGTCAATACAAAAGCAAATTCAAAAGGCTCCACGTCTAAATCTTCTCGTAATCGCATCTCCATTTTGCAAACCTTAAAAATAATAAAACAATAAGTAAGTAAGTATTAATAAATACAATGTAATATAAAATTATAATCGAGATAAAAAGAATTACCATGATTCGTCTTCATCTTCTTATACAGATAAATCACTTTGTCCCGATGTGTTTTGGAATTCTTTTGCAAACAAAAAAAATCTATATGTCATTAAATTAAAGCTTTACATTACATTTAACAAACAAAGTAAAAATAATGAGAAATACCTTCGACCAATACATACATAAAATCGTTCTCTGCGATCACATCACCAAAGTTACGATTTTCATCGGAACAAATAGGATATTGCAACCAATTTTGCATAAGGATCAATGACTCAACCATATCGGGAGTTAAACAACTCCGACATTGGTCTAGAATGCGACCTCCGGTACTAAATGTTGATTCAGATGAAATGATAGAAATCGGAAATGCCAATATATCTCTCGCCATTTCTGATAACATGACAAAATATCAAATTTCAGACCTAAATTGTTAGGTTTGATCACTTCAACTTTTTCCATCAAATAGATATCCAACTCATTCGGTGATTCCTCAATAACCCCTTTGTCCGCCATCATTTGACTGAATGAAGCAAACAGATCATCATCTTGTATGAAACCAATGTCAATATCAAAATCATTGGCACCCATTGACAATTCGCACGAATCTGTATTACCAACCATTCTATTTCTACTTCCACTCCCTTCTCCATGTAGTACTTTGTGGTTGTACCATTCATAATACGAGCCAAACAAACTACGCATCACTTCAGTGATGCCCCTCCTCATTTCACCACCTTTAATGCTATTTTTACCATAAAGCTTGTCAAAACAATGAGATATAAAACTCATCTTACTCCTTGGATCAAACACAGATGCAATAATCAATAACTTATTGATTTTTTCAGTTCCCTCCCAATACTTGTCATACTTATTCTTCATCTTCTTCGCCATCTTGCTCATTTCATGATCGGGATTGTTAACCAATGATGATAGAACCGATTCAACCTTTATGATCTCATTGTAACAACTACTAGAAGTCACCTTTGTAGAAGCTGAAAATGTCAAAGTCGATTCAGAAAATGTCTTCAAGAATCGTACAAATCGACGAGCATTTTACCAATCATATTCTGAAGGAGGACCAACTCTTTTCTTCCCGATCCTAAATTCATACTCATCACCAAAATAATCCTCATAAAGTTTGTCTTCTCTTTCCATACGCTTAAATGTTTCCTTGTACTTCAAAACAGCAGACAACATTAGAAAAGTCGAGTTCCAACGTGTCCCACAATCCAAAACTAAACTTTCTCTGCTAAAGTTACCACCCCCAACTCGACTTTTGAAAGCCTGCAACCTTGTATCGGATGATCTCAATATCTAACAGCGTTACGAATATTGCTCACACTATCACATATATATATGATAACCCCTCTTTAACAATCAGATTGAGAATATGTGCTCCACAACGCATATGCATGAACTCACCCTTCAATACAAGAGTATCTTTATCCCAAGCACCCAATCTAGTTTTTAAGAGCCTCATAGCACTGTCGTTTGCACTAACACTATCAACAGTGATAGCAAACACTTTCTCAATGCCTCAATCCATCAAACATTTCATAAACTCTCTAGCAATTGTCTCTCCTTTGTGATCTGAAATAGGCCTGAACCTAAGAATTTTTATATGCAAACACCACGTTCTGTCGATAAAGTGGGGGTGATAACCATGTAACTCATTGTTGTAATGGAAGTCCAAATATTCGTCGTGAAAGAAACTCTCTGCTTATTCTCACTCAATATGCTCTTCAAAGCAGCTTTTTCAATCAAGAAAAACTGATAAACATCTCTAGTTATCGTTCTTCTCGAAGGAATCACAAATGGCAGGAACATATAATATTACAGAACTTCTTAAATCCTCTACCTTCAACAATTGCAAGAGGCAATTCATCCGTTATAATCATCTCAAAGAGCCCTCTTTTACATGCCTCTTGGCTAAAGCCGACGGCAATAAGTTTTGAATCCCCTGTTTTAGACTCATCATTCTTTAAAGTTTTCTGAGCTCCACTTTCAAGATAACTCTTATACGCTTTGCAGGTATTCACAATGTGGCTTCTCAAACTACTTGTACCCGTTGCTGAAGACCCATTCAATATAACGCCACAGTAGTTACAAGAACATTCCGTGAGTTTAGTAAAATGAGTCCATACCTCCGATCTTGCCGGAACTACCCTTTTTGATTTAGGAGGTTCTTTTCTCTTATCTCCAACGGTTTCAGCTCCTGTTTCAGCTCCTGTTTCTGTAACCTCAAATAATTCCAAATTTGAACTAGCCATCTGTAAATACAAAAACAATATGAATGAGCCAAAGTATTTCAAATTCAATCATGTATATACTAATATAAATATACATACATTATTAAGGAATATCAAAATCAAATTCAAACTTGGACACGTGTGCAGAAAAACTCTTGCACCTTACTCAAAGTCTTTTTTTATTTTATTTTTTTATAACATTATTGATCTGATTACATCTACTCTAGATCCTAGATCAGCTTTTGTACGTGGATCATTTTGATATATAAATTACATCTCAATATTTTAAAGATAACTTTTTTTTATAGAAAAATATTTTTTAATTATGCGCGTGTCAATAATTTGAGCACGTTTTAAATTGAATATCACAGATTTTCACTGGTTCGGGGTTTTTTCCTCAAAATTTTATATTATTTTGGTGACGTTTAACAAGTATTATGTATAACTAATCCTCAATTTGCATAATATATTTTTTTGGTAGAAATTTAAAATGGTAACTATGTGAGCATGTTATGTGTAGACCTAACAAGACAGACTTGAATCAGATACTTTTTACCTGCCAAGATTCCGAAGAATTCGTTTGATTATAATTGTAAGCTTATTGTAATATTAATATCAAATTACAAAATGATCCTTTTATTTGGGCGTTATCATAGTTTTATTAGACCCAACTCACATGCTAATTAATATAACCACAAGAAGTGCATGTGACACGTAAACGAAATTCATATAATCATATATATATATAGTTACATGTGTATAAACGCTAGAGATATTATTACAAATATACCCTTAATATATCACTGTATTATACAACGTATATATATAGAGAAAACGATAGATTATATCTTACACTGTAATGGTAACTATTTGCTAAAGAATCTCGACATGACACTCTTCTCCATTATGTCCAAAACCTTGCAGATTTTATGTATCTCGGTGTCTTGTATTGACCAATTGAAGCACCTTGCGAGACGAAGAAATCCATGAGAGAATCGAACGTACTGTTTAGGACAACTCTTATCTCAAGAGCTCCGATTGATCTGTCCTTACTCCGACATCTCTTGTACACATCGTCAAGCGACTCCACTGCGAAACAACACTCCTCCAGTACTTTGGGATCGATCAGAGGGTTACCCTCTTTGCCTTTACTTACGAGTTCCCAGTAAAGAACATAGTGACCCGGAATAGTCGATGTTTGGGCGTAGCTGATGAAGTCTATAAGCATCAGACCCGAAGATTCCAGTAAAGGCTTCGTCTTATTCACCGCCTTGAAGAGATCTTCTTCGTTCGTTTTCTCCATATCGATGCTTAAAACTACATGTTCTCTTCGTACGAATTTGAATTAATTGCGGTGCGTTGTTGTGGAAACCGGTCACAAGAAGGATATCTCTGACTCGCATTCTGTATAAACCTATAGAGAATAACAATTGACAACGTTTTTAAGGTTGAATCGTGTGGCAAAAGAAAAGGGGAATGTTTAAATCTCTCACCGGAAAAATTCGTGACCATGGGTTCATAGTAGCAACCGAGATTCACGTCCTTAAGGTCAACGATCTTATCTTGCTTGCTCATGTCGCAAATCTAGGTGTATAAATTTGGTCAAGTAATAAAATCCTAGATCCAACAAATACCGCAAGTGTAGGTTCAGTTGTAGCAGTTAGGGTCGAACATAAGGACAAAAATAGATAAAAGAATTGAGTCCAAATCTAAGTCTGAATGTGAAAGAGAATAAGGTGAAAGTGAGAATGTGGTGAAACAAACGATAAAACGACTATAAACTATGAATGATGAACACTATAGGCTTCGGGATTGCTTCACATGCAAGGATCTTTCAAAAGATACAAACTTAGTGGTTTATCTATCTAGTTCAGGGAATTCAATCTCTAAAATAGAGAACAACTCTTCCAAGTATAATCTCACTATCCAAGTTTAATCCTACCAATCTCCCGATTCGATAGTCTAAAACTCTGGATGCATGAACGAACGCTATCATGATTCCTAGACAAATACCCATCTCCTGATGTGATACATGTTCTATTTATTGAATTATTTTCACGTTATAATCTCATATGTCTATGTGAATTAAAACCCTAAGTTCATTCAATCAAGCGACCAACAAGATCAAACGCATTGAGAACAATTCAATAAACTCAATAGAATAAACAAATCCACAAAGTCTAGAATTAAAAACCAAAGTTCTTTACATAGCAAATCCCTAACTTACAGCTATGGAACTACTCGCTAAACATCGAGACGTCAGGGTTCATATCAATAATACAAAACATCGTAAAATAGAAGAAAAGAAGAATGCTTAGTCGATTTCTCGACTTCGTAATCTTCGTCTTCTACTCCGATCTCTTGCCTCTTGATAATCTCACTCTTTTGTGTGCTCTAGGGTGTTTTTCTGTCAAAAGTATGAATGTTTTCCACCTTGGGGGCTAACCCTAATTATCTCCTCTTTCTTTTGGGAAAATTTGGAAAATTTCGGATTTGAAGTGACCCGATCGTGTCTACACAAGTGACACGATCGTGTCACATCGCAGTTTTGACGGGCTTCACGAATTTGCTCATAACTTCCTGCTCCGACATCGGATTTTAGTGATCTTGGATGTCTATACGTAGATATCGAAGAGAACTTTCCAATAATGTAGAGAATGAATGATTTGGACTTGTACAGTAAAAGTTATTGGACTTGCAAGATCTGATGTTTTCTGAGCTTCACGTTTTCCCTGGAGGCACTCCAAATGTTCCCGTTTCGTCTGTGATGTTCCGTAACCCATGTTTTCCACTCCTTTTGCTCTTTTTATGCGTGAAAACCTGTTTAAACACCAAAGAACACAACCATGCATTATCGAAGCCAAATGTGCTCTAGAATGCCTACAAATATGTAAAACCGAGTGAAATACGCAGGCATCTTATATCAAAACATCACTCGAAATACGTGTTATCAAACACCCCCATACTTAAACCTTTGCTCTTCCTCGAGCAAATTCTCCGTGAAAAATGGTTTGAAAAAGGAGGGCGAGACAATGACATAACTCAAAATGATAATCGAGAGCGAAACCTCTATCCGACCTAGATCACCGTGAACAATGATCAAGTTTGTCTAGTATGATCTCCCTCTCTAAAGGATAATCTTTCCTAGCCATGAGATCTATACCACTATCTAGAACCAATCCAAGAACTTCAATCATCTACCAAACATGTTTCTCGAACCTATTACACCATTCTACCTAATCGTATATAGTCTACGCTTTCGACATTCATTCTTTTTCTCTTTCTCTCCTCTTTTTGTTTCTCATCTAGCTAGACTTTCTCTCTTTTTTTCTTTTGATAGCATCTCGGGTTCCTAGGACGTTGAAGTTGAAGGGTTCCTAATCAATTTTGTTTTCGATTTTGTTTATTGGATAACCCGACCCACAACTTAGACCCAAACCATCAAATCGATGCACTCATGTCCTCGAACGATTTTCATTGACGAGATAATGACATCGGAGTGTCGAGATGCTCACTATCTTTTTCTGCACATGAAGAAATAAAAATGCATTTGATAACAAACTTTACCGATTTCAACAAACATGGGAAAGGTTCTTATAGAAACTTTTCTACTTGGCTAGAAAACATCGGTCCCACGGGTTCCAACCAACGATTTCTACCCCACAAGCCATTCTAGACAATCATAACGGTCAAGAAATCAATTCAACAAAATTTAACCACGTTCAACGGATCACAATGTTTTCAGGACGTTTCTACTCTCTCATGACATAGATCATCATATCAATGCTCTAAACGGTTTTATGCACGTGATCTTATATGTCCTAAACACTATATGAGAATGCACAATCCTAACAACAAAATATATGATCTTAATGCATCATATATGCACATGCAACTAAAAAGTGAAAATAAAAGGGAAAAATGCATGCAACACTACTCTATATGGATATGGTTTGGCGTTAGACGAATCCTCCCCCAAACTTGAACTGGACACCGTCCTCAGTGTCAATTCTCGTCTAGTAGAGGTAACCAAAAATATGAGTCAAAAGAGAAGCAAATCAAAAATGGAAAAGAATACTTAGCTCGCGATGTTCGTTCACTCGCACTTAAGTCTGTCTACGTCTATCGCATAGCTAGCTTCCTTGCCTCCTCAATAGCTCCTCATTAGAACTCAACCTGATGATAAGAGACACAAACCAATATCCGATGCAAAAAGAAAGAGAAAGAAAAGAAAAACTAACCTACAAACTCGGGTTGCCTCCCGGGAGCGCTTGTTTAAGGTCGTTAGCTTGATCGAACCTTCTCAACTACCATACGGGTCTAAGAGGCGAAGATTATCGATCTTTCGCCAACCTGGATCATGAATATAGGAGCATAATGGTCTGATAAGGTAGTCACCTGTTTAACTGAGTGAGAGGGGTCGTGAATGCTCATGTGAGTTGAAAACGAGTCATGTGGCTGATTAAGGTCCTGACACACGATCGTGTGGAAATGGGAGACCCGATCGGGTGAGTCATCTGTAACTTTGAACTCCGGATCAATGATGGGACACGATCGTGTTGCGCAGTAGACACGATCGGGTCAACTTGGTGTATCTTTCGTTTCTGGATCAAGGATGAGACGATCGTGTGGCGAGGATGACACGGTCGGGTCAACTGCGTGTACCGCTCAATTCTGGTTAAGGGATAAGACATGATCGTGTAGCGGAGATGACACGACCGGGTCAACTGCGTATGCTGGATCAACAAAGTTGTTTCCGTGCTTCAGAGTCTTTTCTGCCGAAGGCCCAAGAACGTCGATGAAACATGCAGATCCTGTTGATGATGGTTGTTTGAGATTTTTGTCCAAGGCGAACTCCACCGTCTCATTCCGATCTTCATGGTCAGTTTACCTGCTCTAACATGGATAACGACATCTGCAATGTTAAGGAATGACGACCAAGAATAATAGGTACCTTAGAGTCTTTGTCCATGTCGAGGACAACGAAGTCAACCGGGATATAGAAGTTCCCAACTTTCAATGACACATCCTCAACTATCCCAGCAGGGTATTTAACGGAACGATCGGCAAGTTGAAGAGTCATTCTAGTGGGTTTTAGCTCACCCACGTTCAGCTTCTTGAAGATCGATAATGGAAGAAGACTGACGTCGACCCCTAAATCACAAAGTGCACGATCGATGGAAACATTACCCAATTTACAAGGGATTGAGAAGCTACCTGGATCGGACCGCTTAAACGGAAGCTCGTGTTGGATCAAAGCACTGCATTCGGCAGTAAGAGCAACGGTTTTTTTCTCAACGAATCTCTTCTTGGTCAGGATGTCCTTCAGATACTTCGTATACGAGGGAATCTGCAAAATAGCATCGGTGAATGACATAGTTACCTCGAGTTTTTTCAGCATCTCAACGAACTTCGCGAATTGACTATCTTCGTTTTGTTTTCTTAGACGAGATAGAAATGGGATCGGTGGTGGCCTAGGAAGAGGAGGTATCTAAGCCGGTTTTACATATTTGTAGGCTATATATATATATAGTTACATGTGTATAAACGCTAGAAATATGATTACAAATATACCCTTAATATATCACTGTATTATACAACGTATATATATAGAGAAAGCGATAGAATACATAAAAAAAAATCTTGGTTATATCTTACACTGTAATGGTAACTATTTGAATGGTAACTATTTGCTAAAGAATCTCGACGTGACACTCTTCTCCATTATGTCCAAAGCCTTTGCAGATTTTAGACATCTCGACATCTTGTACTGGCCAATGGAAGCACCTTGCGAGATGAAGAAATCCATGAGAGAATCGAATGCGCCGTTTTGGACAACTCTTATCTCAAGAACTCCGATTGATCTGTCCTTACTCCGACATCTCTTGTACACATCGTCAAGCGACTCCTCCACTGCGAAACAACACTCCTCCAGTACTTTGGGATTGATCGGAGGGTTACCCTCTTTGCCTTTACCCACGAGTTCCCAGTAAAGAACATAGTGACCCGAAATAGTCGATGTTTGGGCGTAGCTGGTGAAGTCTATAAGCATTAGACCCGAAGATTCGAGTAAAGGCTTCGTCTTATTCATCGCCTTGAAGAGATTTTCTTCGTTCGTTTTCTCCATATCGATGCTTAAAACTACATTTTCTCTTCTTACAAATTTGAATTGAGGTGCGTTGTTGTGGAAACCGGTCACAAGAAGGATATCTCCGACTCGCGTTCTGTATAAACCTATAGAGAATAACAATGAATGAACAACATTTTGAAGATTGAATCGTGTGGCAAAAGAAAAGGGGAATGTGTAAATCTCTCACCGGAAAAATTCGTGACCACGGGTTCATAGTAGCACCCGAGTTTCACGTCCTTAAGGTCGACGATCTTATCTTCCTTGCTGTCCACGGGGATAAACTCGAAGTATGACATGTTGGGCATGAATGTGTAAGATACGTCTCGAGGTTTGCAGAGAGGATCGAGGTTTATCCCGAACGTAGTTTCCGAAGAACCGTAAATCGTTGAGATAAGAGGCAGGTCATTGCCGTAGAATTGTAGTGCTGGAATATACTGAGCCATTGAACCTGTAACAACGGTTTCGATGTATTTGGTTTTTGGCCAGAGTCTAGTGATTATACCTTCCCATGACTTTTGGTTGCACTCTTGCTCTATCGTATCCGCCAATTCAGGACGAGGGCCGTCGAGGATACGGTAGATGGAATTCTTGCAGTCTAGGTCAGTGATCCAGTCGCTGACATGACCTGATCGGATGCCCGAACACAATTCCATCCAGAAATCTTCGAGAAACTTGATTGCTCTGACCAGAACTGAAGCAAAGATGGAGCCAACCCTCACGACATGGTTTCTTTGGACGAGCCCACAAAGCAAATGACAGTATAGACTCTGCCTGTTGTCCGGACACAAGATGACTTCGTCAGGACTTGTGTAAGAATAGTACCAATTCGACGGCCGGTTCTTGAAGTAATCGCTCTTGAAGTAGCTGCTGGTCGCTGCCCTAGCTGGCAAACCAGAAGGAGTGACGAGTTCTGGCTTAGTGAATAAAAACATCATCCCTTTTCCATGCTCCACACCATCAACATGCCTATAAATCAGCCAATAGCTATTGTCAAATATGTTTATATATATATATATATCAGAGTCTTTTCTGCCGAAGGCCCAAGAACGTCGATGAAACATGCAGATCCTGTTGATGATGGTTGTTTGAGATTTTTGTCCAAGGCGAACTCCACCGTCTCATTCCGATCTTCATGGTCAGTTTAAAAAATTTAATTAATACTGACTTGCTTATAACGAGCATACGCAGATCGTATATGAACGTCAAGTTGTCCAAGTACTTGTTATTACACGGCATCATCTTTTGTGCTCCTCCTGAAGTCCCGGAACTACAAGCAACAGTGCAAACTTCTTGTTCAGATAGAGACATCGAACTAAGACTCGGAACATAAAAGAACAAAGACTATCGGTGGATAAGTTACGATGGTAACTTGGTTTGCAAGTAACCAAGATTGGTAATTTCCTGATACCTTAGCAAGAAACCTGTAATGGGTCGGTTTGAAATGATCTCAGAGGGCTCTCCATTGGCGACACGGTCGATATAAGGCCGGACGTCCTCGTAGTTCACCACCGGAACGTTCTCCTTGAACAGATCCTTATCGGTTCGACCCTTGAGGAAACCTCGAAGGTACTCAGTGTTCACATTACAATTGAGGATGTCTTGTAATACGTTGTCTTGTGTTTGCTTCACATTCTTCGTTAAATCTTCAAGAGCCTTGGTGCCGGCTTCTTTGTCGCCGAGATCAAAGCTTGAACTCATGTTCGATTACAGTCTCTAAAATTAAAATCGAAGATTATTGAGGGAATCTTGCTTATTTATGTGGCAAGAAAATGACTAGAGATTCGGCGAAAGCAAGAGGAAAAGGCAGAGAACTTTTCGAGAAACTCTACGTTAAATGTTTTTTGCAATTTGCATGTTTTCTCTTAGAAATTTAAAATATAATGTGAATCACAGAGAATTTTTTTTGTAACAACCAAACTCTACATCGAATATGCTCTTTGAACCCCGTCATATACGTACATGTGGAACGAAAGTCTATACAATTATTATATCTTGCATATGCAAAAGCCATGTATACATTTGGGTCACAAATATTATACGACATAGATTTTGGAAGCAGCAAATAAATTATTATACAATTTATATGCAATTAGATTTTAAGATTTCAGCTACAAATTAACATCTCTAAAAACTACAAAGACTTGCCTCTTTCATTATAATAATCTTGGAAAATGAATTAACCGTATGTATATTGGTTGTATGACAAACAACACATAAAAATAGTGCAGCTTTATACCAAAAAAAATAGTGCAGCTAAAAAAATAACACTAGAAAATAAATTTATCTTGAAAATTACGTTTAGTTAGTAAATCCTGCTAAGGTTACATTACATTAATTATAGAGAAAATGACATTTCCCAATTGTTTAAAATGTGATTTTTTCCTACACGAACTTTTAATTTGACAAAAAACTACATCATATTATCAAATGTGCCAAATTCATACACGAACTACCCAATTTAACTGCAATTTCCTACACAATCCGAATTGAGTGTTAAATGTATGTTAACTAATGACGTGACACACCACGTGGCGTCTGACATGGCACGCCACATGAAAAATTTTGCCATGTCAGCATGCCACGTCAGATTTTTAAAAAAAAAATCCGAAAAAATCGAAAAAAATTTAAAAAATATAGATATACTCCTATATAAAAATATATATACTCCTATTTAAAAAATATATATATACTCCTACACATATATTCATATCTATATACAAATACAAATATAAATATAAATACTCCTATATAAAATATATATATACAAATTAAAACATATATACACATATATACTAACATCTATATAAATATATATATACATATACATACAAACAAATATATTTATATATATACACATACACATATATAAATACATATATACATATATATATACATGTATATATACATATGCATATATATACATACATACAAAATAAAAAATACATATATATTCATATCCACATACAAATACAAATATAAACATAAATACTCCTATGTATATATATGTCTATATATATCAAATAAAAAATATACACATATATACATGCATTTATACCAATATATATACATACATACAAGTATATTTATATATATACAAATACATATATATAAATACATGTATAAGTGTGTATGCGGCTCAATCATGATTCATTGTATTGCAATCGTATATATACAGACAATGGGAACCCTAGTATAGCAGAGGAAGAAAAACATGGAAGGTGATAAAGATGGAAAGAATATACAGGGTTCCTTATATACATATGTTTCCTTATACGCCCCCTCAAGACGGAGCACTGTCAGTGAGACCGATCTTGACACACAGCTCGGTGAATGATGCTCTTGGCAATGGCTTAGTGAGAATATCAGCTAACTGATCCTTGGCGCTGACATGTGTGACACGGAGAATGCCCTTGTCGATCTGGTCACGAACAAACAGATAATCTAGAGCAAGATGCTTCATGCGTGAGTGGAATACCGGGTTTGCACTCAGGTAGGTTGCGCCTAGATTATCGCAGAAGATAACAGGGGGTTGGTGGACAGGCACGGCGAGCTCAGACAGAAGATTGCGCAGCCACTGAAGTTCTGCAGATGTGTTTGCAACCGAGCGGTATTCGGCTTCCGTGGATGATCTGGAAATGGTACGTTGCTTCTTTGAAGACCAAGATACAGGGTGGCTTCCGAGATAAACAATATATGCGCCCGTCGATTTGAAGTCAGACTTATCACCAGCCCAATCAGCGTCACTGTAGGCATGGAGAAAGATAGGATTCTGCGTTTTCAGAAAAATACCTGTGTCTCGAGTCCCCACTAAATACCGCAGAAGTCGTTTGATAGCCATCCAGTGTTGATCAGTGGGTTTGTGCATAAACTGCGACAATTTATTGACTGCAAAAGAGACATCCGGGCGCGTGAGAGAGAGGTATTGTAGACAGCCCAATACCTGTCGGAACTCGGTTGCATCAGATAGAGGGGTGCCAGAATCAATGGTGAGCTTGCAGCCAGACGCCATGGGTGTAGAGACCGGATTTGCTTCGTCCATATCAGTCCGATGAAGGAGATCAGTAATATATTTTCTCTGTGAGAGAAACAGGCCAGCAGAGGTCCGAATTGCTTCCACACCGAGAAAAAACGACAATGGACCAAGATCTTTAAGCGAGAAACGTCCAGCAAGGGAAGATACAAACGCAGAGATGCTGCTGGAACAGGGGCCTGTGACAATGAGATCGTCTACATAGATCAGAATAATGAGCTGTGTCGCGCCTTGTTGCCGAGTGAAGAGAGAGGCATCAGCTTTCGAGTTGGTGAATCCACACGCAAGTAAGTGAGTCCGAAGGGCTGAATACCAAGCACGAGGTGCTTGTTTCAAGCCGTAAATCGCCTTGTGAAGGCGGCAGACATGCTGAGGTTTCGATTTATCAATAAATCCGGGTGGTTGGACCATGTATACATGCTCGGAGAGGTTCCCTTGAAGGAAAGCATTATTGACGTCCAATTGTCGGATTGGCCAATTATTGGAGACAGCCAAGCTGAGGACAAGTCTGATCGTTGCCGGTTTGACAACGGGACTGAAAGTTTCGTGGTAATCGATACCGGGACGTTGGTGAAACCCCTTCGCCACAAGGCGAGCCTTGTAGCGGTCAATGGTTCCATCCGGATTGTGCTTGACGCGAAATACCCAGCGGCAACCGACAAGATTGTTGGCAGTGTCGGGGGAGACAAGTTCCCAGGTCTGATTTCGAATAAGGGCATCATATTCAGCTTGCATGGCTTCTCTCCAACAGTCTTGCTTCAGAGCTTGAGCGGTGGATTTAGGTAACTTGGCTTCTTCCTGTACTGAACAAAGATGAGCAAACCGTGGGTTAGGTTTTGAGATATTAGCCTTACTTCGTGTGACCATCGAGTGTTGATTGGGCGGGGCAGGATTTGGATCTGTGGAAGCTTCGGTGCCAACTGGAGCTGGTGGCGAACATACAGCGGCGGGAATCTGATCTGAGACAGTTTCCGAGGAGGAAGCAGAGCCCGTGTGGTCACCAACAGAGGAAGCGATCGTTCTATCCGCAATGTGGTCCGGTGAAGAGGCTGAGCACGGTGGCACAACCAGAGGCGGGTTTACTCGTGGCACAAGTGTGGGAATAAGAGGACGAACAGAAGACTCGACAGGGGGTTGAGACGAATGATCAGGAGGAGGTGTGTTTAGGAGGCTGGACTCGGAACCGAAGGGGAACACAGATTCATGAAAGACAACGTGCCTAGACACATAAACTCGAGAATTTGATGGCTCTAAACAAAGATACCCACTTTGAGAGGGAGAGTAACCTATGAAAATGCAGGGACTAGACCGGGGATCGAGTTTATGGTGCGAGTACGGACGAAGCCACGGGTAGCACAAACACCCAAAGGTTTTAAGTTTGGCATAGTTTGGTGGTGTTTGAAACAGAGATTCAAAAGGAGAGGACATGTTCAAAACTGGAGTGGGCATGCGATTAATGAGATAAACGGAGGTTGTGAGAGCATAGGGCCAATACGTGATGGGCATTGACGCATGCATGAGAAGTGATAAGCCGGTTTCGACAATATGTCGATGACGGCGTTCGGCAATACCATTATGCTCGGGTGTGTGCGGAGGAGTGGTGTAATGGGAGATTCCATGTTGAGCAAGAAAAGAGGCTAAGGCAACAAACTCACCCCCGTTATCGGTATACAAGGTGATGATTTTGGTTTGAAATTTATTTTCGACTAAGGCCTTAAACTTGGTGAATGTGTCACGAACATGGGATTTGTGAGTGAGAGGATATAGCCAAGAATAGCGAGTGTAATGATCAACAAATAAAACATAATACTTGAATCCATCAACCGAAAGAACAGGAGAAGTCCAAACATCTGAATAAAGGAGTTCAAGTGGTCGGGAAGAAGATAGTGTGGAAGTCGAAAAAGGTAGTTTATGGCTTTTATTCGTAGAACAAGACTGACAATGGGAAGACATGGAATCCCGAGATAATGGTAAAGCAAAACGAGACACTACATGCTTAAGAATAGATAGAGACGGATGACCAAGCCGAGAGTGCCATTCGGACAAGGTCGTTTTGAGACTTGAAAAAGCTAAAATTGAGGGAGAGTGTGACGAAGAGGAAGAGGAAGGCCACTCATAAACGCCGTCTTTAGTTCTTCCTGTCAATAGAAGCGCCCCCGTGCTTAGATCCTTCACCTGAAACATGTCGGGAAAGAATTCGACCGAAACCTTGTTAGTTTTGCAAAGTTTTTGTACCGAAACCAGATTCTTGCGTATAGACGGAACGCATAAAACATCATCCAATGAAAGGGAGCGGTTTGGCAGAGAGAGAGCTAAAGAACCCTTATGTGTAATTGTCAAACCTGTACCATCACCGATGATCACGTCGTCGGGGCCATGGTAGGGGTTGTGCAACGCTAGCGCATTAAGATCCGAGGTAATATGATGCGAAGCTCCACTGTCAAGAAGCCAAGGTGTGCTGTCATACTGAGAATATGCAGCAGTGTAAGCTGAAGAATTCCAATTTTGAGGTGGACGAGACTGTGGTGCAGAGTGACGGTCACTAAGCTTGGGCGCAGAGATGAGTTTAAACTCGGGACAATATTTGGCGCTATGGCCTTGAGTACCGCAGGCTTGACAGCGTCCCCTGTAGTTTCCGGAATTCCCTGAAGCAGGGGAATGAGGGCGCCAGTGCTGAGAGGATGGTCGATAGGAGTGACCCGAACGACGAGGGCGAGTCCCAGCATTATTTGCTGTCACTGGGAAGGGAGATGGCTGAGGTATTTTTGCTGCCAGAATTTTTGCTTCATGATTTAGAAGCTTTTCGTGAAGTTCTTCAATGGTGATGGCTGTGTCTCTTGCATAGACCAGATCAACAACAGGTTTAAACTCTTCAGCCAGGCCATCGAGAATAGCATCCAAGACATCCTCATGATCCATAGGCTTGTCTAACAGAGCAAGCTCTTCGGTTTTCGATGTAATAAATCTGATATAGTCATCAATACTCTGCGTACCCTTGGAGCATCGTTTGATTTGGTCTCGGAGCTGGAGGATGTGGCCTCGAGAGGCCTTTCCGTAAGTGTTGGCCAGGGTGCGCCAGGCATCACGAGCAGATTTCGATCTGGCAATCAATGGCTGTAGATTCACAGATAAGGCTCCCAGGAGTGAGCTGAAAATAAGCCTGTCCTGTTGTTTCCATGGCTGAAAATCAGGATTGGGATTGACAACTCCATCAGTGGTAACCGTTGCAGCCGGAACTTCAGAATTGTCGGAGATAAAAGGCATCGAGGTTGTGACCCTCGAGCAAGGCACGAACTTGAACACTCCATGTGAAATAGTTGGTAGCCGTGAGTTTCGTGACACTTGACATGTTGCACGTGAGGAGAGTTTTCTGCGGATCCTGGGTATTGAAGACGGCAGCTGCTTCCGGTGTCTGAGCAGGCGTGGTGTCGGCGGAGGTCGACATGGCAGAGCAGACAAAGGATCGAGGTGTTTACCTTCTGTGCTCTGATACCATATAAGTGTGTATGCGGCTCAATCATGATTCATTGTATTGCAATCGTATATATACAGACAATGGGAACCCTAGTATAGCAGAGGAAGACAAACATGGAAGGTGATAAAGATGGAAAGAATATACAGGGTTCCTTATATACATATGTTTCCTTATAACATGTATATATGTATGTATGTATATATATACATATACATACATACATACATACATATATATACATAATAAAAAATATATATGTATATATGTAGGAGTATATATGTTTATATTTGTATTTGTATATAGATATGAATATATATGTATATGTATGTGTATTTTTTTGCTTTTTATTTTTATTTTATTTTTATTTTATTTCAATTTTTTTTGGATTTTTTTTAATCTGTTTTTTTGCAATTTTTTGGATTTTTTTTGTATTTTTTTTAAATCTGACGTGGGAAAATTTTCCATGTGGCGTGCCACGTCAGACACCATGTTGCATGCCACGTCATCAGTTAACGGACATTTAACGCCGTTTTCAGATTGTGTAGGAAATTGCAGTTAAATTGGATAGTTCGTGTATCAATTTGGTACATTTGATAATTTGGTGTAGTTTTTTGTCAAATTAAAAATTCGGGTAGAAAAAAATCACATTTTAAACAGTTTGTGTAGGAAAATATCATTTTCTCTTAATTATATATATTCCATGTTGCACCAAAATAGCAAATAAACTTTGGAATATTTTTATCTTCATTACAGAAAAGACGAAGTTCTATTTGAAATTTCCTAGCCAAGATATATTAGCTAAATCTGCTTGCCCTAATTAAGAATGATGAGTTAATTAAAATCGAAGATATTTGGAGCTTTGCATGGCAAATACTAAGAAACTCCATGGAACACGAATTTTTATGTTATTATTATTATTATTGATCTCCTTGGAAAGCCATGTCACACGAATATTAATATACACAGATATTTACATATCACACCAAATTACCATAATCACAATTTACATATCACACTAACCACTTGATAAAATCACTATAAATAACTTTATAACCAATATGACTACCATATGATCATATCTGAGAAATATATGTGAAAAAATAGTTTTAACAAAATGAGGGTATTTTCATAAACCCCATGTAAAACTGGTAGAAAAAAATCACATTTTAAACAGTTTGTGTAGGAAAATATCATTTTCTCTTAATTATATATATTCCATGTTGCACCAAAATAGCAAATAAACTTTGGAATATTTTTATCTTCATTACAGAAAAGACGAAGTTCTATTTGAAATTTCCTAGCCAAGATATATTAGCTAAATCTGCTTGCCCTAATTAAGAATGATGAGTTAATTAAAATCGAAGATATTTGGAGCTTTGCATGGCAAATACTAAGAAACTCCATGGAACACGAATTTTTATGTTATTATTATTATTATTGATCTCCTTGGAAAGCCATGTCACACGAATATTAATATACACAGATATTTACATATCACACCAAATTACCATAATCACAATTTACATATCACACTAACCACTTGATAAAATCACTATAAATAACTTTATAACCAATATGACTACCATATGATCATATCTGAGAAATATATGTGAAAAAATAGTTTTAACAAAATGAGGGTATTTTCATAAACCCCATGTAAAACTCATGTTATTATAAAATAAGGAAAATCTCATTAAAATTTCAGAATTTTAAAAAATGAATGAAAAAAGTTTCTAAACTTTTTATTTACAAATTTATAAAGTATATCATTATAGTTAAAGAATTAGTTTTCAACCATTTTTACAAGTTTAAATTTTCTAATAGAATTTACTCTAATATATATCCCTAGCTATAACATACGCATTAAATAAAATATTAATTTTCTATAACAAAATGTCCATTTGCGACTCTCTCTCTCTCTCTCTCTATGGGTCTGTACAGAATGAGACTGGGAGATATACTTTTGGTGAATGCGCCTCAGTTTAGGTTTGTGAGGAGAGACCAAGTGCTCTGAAGCATCCATGCGCAGAAAACCAATGTAGATGATCTCTTCAGTGCGATTTCTCGGAAGATTAACAAAAGGCGGCATTTCCCTGAGATCGATCCGAGGTTGTTGTCCGATGGTAGAGAGACATGGAGCTCTGGAGATAAAGGTGGTGAAGATGGGGACGTTCGATCCTCTAATGGATCGTTTCATCTCGGGACGAGCTTCGATTTCTCAATACAAGGCGCCGAGATCCATAAATTCATGTCGAGGAAATAATCTTCTGAAGATTCTTTGGTGAGAAATGCCCTTCTGAGCCATCTTTCAGACATTGATGGATTCCTACTGTAATGAAAACTTGCATACCAGCAACTGTAATAATGTGCAAAAGAAAAACATTACATGGGGAGTGACTGTTTGATTTAAACAGACTGGATCGACTTCTGAAATTCTGTGTAGCGATCAAGCATCCGTCTCAATCCGAACTTTTCCTGGCACGATATTGACGAACTTGCCTTGTCCTCTCCGTTTCACCCGTTCCACGGTCCTCGTCTTCCGTTTCATCGAGTCCACCATCTACTGCTTCCTCTCCGACCGCAATTCCCATTGTTGGCATACCCTGATCTTCGGTTTCTTGCATATTTTCCTCCCTAACGTCATTCCGCTTTCTCCTCGGAATAAAGGTGACCTTCTTCATATCATCACCTGAACGAGACTCCGACAATTCCGGTTCTGAAGATTTCCCCCCTTCATCGAACTTGGGCGTGTCCATGTACTCTTCCGTTGTGGACTTCTCATTTTCATTGCCGGATGAATCAAAGCTGTAACATGTATACCTCGAAGGGTTCATTAAGTAATCCGGAATCTGATTGCGGGTTTCACCCAGATGGGATACACCTTCTGATTCAGAGTTATCTACAGAACACGGACTCGTAGAGATGTCTTCAGTCGTCTCTGTAGTTTCTTCAACACCACTTCCCGAGCCAAGATCAAATCTGACTCGTTTGCTTGACCTTGTTTCTGAACTAGTATCCTTCCTTTTGAGTATAGGTTTAGGTGCAGTAACTTCTTCGGGTGATTCTCCGTGACTTTCTCCCATTCCCGAGCCATGCTTATGAGAAGAGCTGAATTTTTTAGCCTCGGCTTCGTCTTCCTTCAACCTAAGTTTTGCAGCGACGTGGTTAGCACGAGGGTCCCTGGTAATCTTATCAGACGATTTAGCAAGTCTATCCCGAGACCCGAGAGAAGATCCCTGATCGGTAAGATCCTTCATATACAGGCGTTCCTCAGTATTCTCTCTGCCTAAAGCCATTTTGTCATAATCATCTTCTTCTTCCTACACCAAGAACCAAAATTTCAACCCATTTGAAGAAATTTTCAGGGAAAGGATAAGAACACACGAGATATAATCAGAAACTGAAGCCATGAAAGACAGTTCAACAGAAGGCATGCCCCCTTATCCAAAACAAAGAACCCTCGGATTTAACATCATCCTATGCATTGAAACCACACTGTCGGTTTTTCTAAGAACTGCGAAGATATCCCAGAATTGTATTCGATGCAAATAGGAAGAACATTATCTAAAACTAGTCAATTGTAGTTT
This sequence comes from Tarenaya hassleriana, assembly GCF_000463585.1. Taxonomy (NCBI): domain Eukaryota; kingdom Viridiplantae; phylum Streptophyta; class Magnoliopsida; order Brassicales; family Cleomaceae; genus Tarenaya; species Tarenaya hassleriana. Next base: position 84,685 of record NW_010967396.1, read on the forward strand.
TACCCAAAAGATGAAGGAACAAAACAATCATCAACAAACATTAACAAAGAGTTGGAATGAAACGGAAAAGGCGAGAATTTGAAGACAGAATCGAATTACCTCGTTATCGAGAGTACGGTCTAAGCCAATGGAGGATCTGATACTCCATTCATCTCCAAATTCATCGTCTTCCCCTCGCACCGGGCCATCGCCATGACCATCATTTGCATCTGCATCATCCTCGAACTGCTTCCGAACATTCTTCGAGCTCCTCTGCTGCTTCAACAGCTCATCGAACGACGACGCACATGGAGTTTCGCCCCTATCGTACGAAGCGCTTTGATCCCTCGTCCACTCCCGCTTCTCCACGTCTCCGTCGGGTAGAGACCACATCGCCGCCGCCGAAGGAGACCCGGAAGAGGACGACGACGACGGAGAGCGAGAGAAGGCGAGAGATCCGAAGATTTTCTCAACTCGAGACTGGAAATCGTCGGGGGAGGATCCCGAGGAAGCCATCGGAGACGATCGGAGAAATCTTTTTCCCGATTAGATTTCTATGGGAAAAAACTGAGATTTTATTTTCTCCCGATGTGTTTATAAAGACACCCAAGAGCCAAAGGCGAAGATCGAAAGGGCGCACCGCCTCAGTTCACTCGTGGCGGTTTTTCACTTATTTAAGTAAATAAATAAATAATAATGTTTTTAATTTCTATTATTGGGCTGGGCTTCATCAAAGCTTTCATATTGGCCCATTATCGGCCCATTATAACATTTCCCTATATGTCAGCTGTTTTGTCCTAATAAACAAATTAAGAAACTTGATCACATCCCCCTAGCATATGTGCCTTACTAGAAGTTTTTTTTTTTCTTTTGATAAATTGTGTCAGCATACATCTTTTTCTTTTTTTTTTTGAAATGGTAGGATTTGTATATTGACCGACGAATATATCAATATATATATATGCTTATATACATGGTTCTTTCCAACCTATAAAATCGCAACTTTGGTATTGGAATTTTTTTTTATAATCTCTATATTCATCGGTTTTTTGTTCAACTATATCTTGGATTACTTGTGTTTTGCTTCTTACCTTTCGGTTATTGATACAAGTTAGGTCGCTAACTATAAGACTCGGATCAGACCGACCCAACTCGACCGATCCATTTAACATCATAATTTTGCATTGTATTCTTTTTTCACATTCGTTTTTTAATTGCGTTTATATTCCGAAACCCTATTTAAACCCGATTCGGAAGGTTAATTTTTTTTTGGACCTATAAATTCAAACCCGAATCCAATTATTTTTTGGACGGGTTCGGATCGAATTTTAAACTAAAATCGACATCAATCTTTTCAAAACAAAAAAGAAAATAAAGTAAGAGAAAATATAAAATCATACTGAGTTCTATATGATGCGAAAACATATCAATCTTTCGAATATTTTTAACGTCTAATTAAAATATTAAATTGGTAGAGGTCAGTTCAGTGTATTTCGCGTCTCTATACAATCCGACAAAAAAACAATAATATAATAATCACGGACTTTACATAACACGGTACCCCACGTAAGAAAAACGTAATATTGAGAGAATAAAAAACATGTACTGGTGTACTCTTTTTATTTTTTATTTTTAACTCACATAACACGATTTACCATTTTACTGTCCGATAAATTTATCTACATTCAGAACACTAAAGCGAATTTCATATAATCCTCCCATATTACCCGAAAAAATAAAATATAATAAATTGTATATTTGCTTTTCAATCATTAACAATATTTTTTTGGTTTGTCACCTTTTTATACTAAAAGATGAAAATTATGAGCGCTTTTTTGTTATTGTAATAACATAGTAAAAGAAAAAAAATGTTATATCACATCAAAAATAAAATTGTTATAATTTTTGTCTTATAAACATAGCCAGTAAAAAAATACATGTTATTCGTGAAAAAAAGGAAAAAAATAAAATTTTACGCTTAAAAAACTTTAGTTATTTATACATCTTTTGATAAAAAAAAAATATAGAATTTTATATATTTTTCTATCCGTTTAAATTTTCAGATCGTGTTCGGACCGGTCGTTTGATATCGCTAAAAAACAGTTAAAAATTTACAAAGTTTTTATGATAATTTGGAACAAAACTCATTTTCAAATCGGATTCGAGTTCCCACTTGAAAAAAAAATATTTATATAAATTTTTTTGTTCCTCTAAAAGATTGGAAAAAAATAACAAAAATTAGATTACTGAAAAAAATAGTTTAAATATACAAATTTTAACAAAGAGAGCCACTTTTTGTTTTAAACACTAATGATTCCACGATGGATAACGGTTCCCGAGCCTCTTTTACAAGAATCAACGGTTCAGATCTTATCTAAGATCATCAAATATTCAACGGACCAGATTCTCCCTCTCCTCCTTTCATTGCACGCTCCTCAATGTCACGCTTTCGGCCACTCCCCCAGCGTCGCCAGCTGAACCTACGTGGCATGTGGACCCCATCCCGTTCCATCTGACCCCACTTCATCTCTGAGGCGGGAACACTTTTTTTTTTTTGGTAAATGGAAACACCCTTTTTCGCTGTTTTTTTCTTTTCTTTCTTCTCGGGATGTAACGGAGGAATGGTCATGCTTGTCTGTTCAGAATTGAGAGAGAGAGAGAGAGAGAGAGAGAGAGAGAGAGAGAGAGAGAGGGAGAGAGAGTGTCACGGTCTCACAGATACAGAGGCTTTGCTTGATTAGCGAGGGAACAGTTTCGGGGATTTTGTTTGTTCTTTTTCATCTTTTTCTGCCGCAGAATAGTAATTGTGGAAACGAGAAGATGTTCCTTCGAAGTTTGTTCTCTTCTTACAGGGGTCGTTGAGTTTTTTTAGTGTTGGCGACATTGAAGCTCGATTTTTATTCTGGCGAGGGAATCTGATTTCTGTGGTTAGATAAAGTTCCAAGCTTTGTTTCTTTTTTTAATTTAAATTTCTTTTTTGGGGGCATTCTTGCTTGGAAAAAGGGGAAGAATTTCTGAGGTTTCGGGATAAGAATCCACGGGCAAGTGATTCTGTTCGTCTTCCTTGTGAAGATTTCGAAGTTGGATTCCTTTCAAGCTCCTTTCTTTTCTTCCTTCCTTCTCGTGTTTTCCCCATCGGTTTTCTCGGGAATATTTTCGGGCCAAGGAGAGGAGCTTCACTGTAGTGTGAAAAAGATGGCAAATTTTTCTGGGTTTGAGCTCTGAAAACAGCTTCGGCTTGCTCTGGGTTTCTTCTTTCTCGTGGAATTTGGTTGCAATCTTTCCGAAATTTCCCATCTTTCTTCTCGGGTTCACAACATTTTCTCGGATTTTGCCCTATCCTTAAAGCCCTAGTCCCTTTTTCGTCTCGATGATTTTGATTTCTTCCTGGGTCCTGGATGCAGAAATGGAGCAGAGAAGAAGAAGGCACAACGCAATCTCTCTCCTGTTTCTGATGTTCTTGCTCTTCAGTTCCAAAACAAGCACATGCACCAGCTGCCGTCCAAGAACAGTGAAACATTACTTATCCACGGCTCCACCATCATCGCCTCGGCCACCAGATTCAAGAATCACTCCCAAGATTATCATAATCAGCATCTCATCTGGGATTGTGACAGGGCTTGTCTCTTCATTGGCGTTTGCTCTTTTGGTCCGTTACTTCGTTAGATACATGAAACAGACACCCATTCTCAGGGGTCCTGTGATTTTCTCCCCCAAGATTTCACCCAAAACCCTTCAGACAGCTCTGGTAAATGACACCCAGTTGCTTGGCTCAAACCCTAATGGCAAATACTACAAGACGGTCCTCGACAATGGTCTGGTTGTTGCAGTCAAGAGGCTTTGCCCACTTGAGAATGGCTCGCCAGAAGGGTCAAGCAGCAAGTCGGTGAAGAGAAGAGTGCAGAAGGAGCTCGAGATTCTTGCTGGGTTAAGACACAGGAATCTCATGAGTTTGAGGGCTTATGTCCGAGAATCAGATGGGTTCTCCCTCGTTTACGATTACGTCTCGAACGGTAGCCTTGAGGATGTGATGAACAGAGTGAGGGCGAACGAGTTGCAGCTCGAGTGGGAAATTAGGCTTCGGATTGCGGTCGGAATCGTCAAGGGGCTTCAGTATATTCATTTCAGTTGTGTTCCTCAGATTCTGCATCTGAACTTGAAGCCTACAAATGTAATGTTGGATGCTGAGTTCGAGCCAAGGCTTTCCGACTGTGGATTGGCCAAGATCATGCCGGATTCAGACAGAACACAGTCCATCTACTCAGCTCCGGAATCTTTCCAAAACAACAGGTACTTCAAAATCGATATGATGAGTAGTTACATGTCTTGTCTTGTAACAACTGATGAGGAGTTTGTTTGATCTGTTATGACAGATATACAGAAAAAAGCGACGTATTCAGCTTCGGGATGATATTAGCGGTTCTCTTAACGGGGCGAGACCCGAACGATCCTTTCTTTGGAGAAGTGGGAAACGGAGGAAGCCTCGGGAAATGGCTGAAGCATCTGCAGCAAGCGGGGGAAGGCCGGGAAGCATTGGATAAGAGAATTCTCGTGGAGGAGACCGAGGAAGACGAGATGTTGATGGCGGTGAGGATTTCCATTATCTGCCTCTCGGATTTTCCGGCAGACCGGCCTTCAAGTGATGAGCTCGTCCACATGCTTACTCAACTCCATAGCTTTTAGCAGTTGTAATCTGGAAGTTCACATCTCTGTATTGGACAGTTTTAGCACATGTTTATATTGTATCTTTTTATCAGTTATGTTTTTTTTTTTTTTTTTGCTTTCAAATTAATCAACTTCTCCATCAGTTGCTTAGGTTTTGTTAGGTTGAGCGTTGAATTTGTGTAACAAAACATGATTACCGACCCAACAAATCCACATTAAAAAAATGTCTGATTTATGCAAGACGGCACTCATTCCACTTGCCCGAATGCAAAACGGCATTAAGTTCTCGACCGGCGAAAAATTTCCCCGCACCACACAGGGAACAGGTACATGTTATGTTACTACAAATCACAAAACAAAACTCAAGAGCCAAAGTCATGAACTTGCCCGGGAAACGCCTAACCTAAAATCATGTAAAATATCATTAGGGGATGAGATGGGTTCGATTCAGTTCTCTACATTAACGGGAACTGGCGACCCGTTGCCGCTTCCAGGCTGTATCAATAGCTTCGAGAGGTCACCGCTCTCGAAAAAGGCTCGGTGAAGAGCTTCTATGCATCTTTCGGCCTCGTCTTCGTTTACTATAAGGGAGATATTCACCTGCAGAAGAAAACAGGTAAAGGGGAATTTATTTGGTAGTGATGAAAAAGGAGGAGAGTGTTGTGGTGGGCAATTGAGGAAACCTTGGATGCTCCCTGTGATATCATCTGGACATTGACACCTTTTGTCCGAAGAACATGAAATGCCTGTAAAAAAAAAAATCGAAGCTTTTATGCACATTTGGCACAAAGATGAGATCTTTCTTTGTGGGGGAAGCTTTTTATAATACTAACCTTCTCTAGGATTAGAGAGGAGTGCTGAACGTTACCAATGAGAGAGATGATTGCCCTTCTTCGTAGGAGATTCACCACCGCGATTTTTTCTAGCTCTTCAACCACGTGATCGAGCTCCTGTAACGGGGAAACGAGACTTAACGAAAAAAAAAGTTTTTTTTGTTCATGAAGTGGGAAATCAAATGAGGTGCATATGTAGGAATAGTTTACGACTTGACACTTGCCTGTTGAATCAATTCCCTGCTCCAGAGTTTTGAAGGGTCCAATGTCAGAGATAGACTGACTTCACTAGTGGCAACAACATCAACAGATATGCCCAGTTCTTCAAATATCGAAAACACCTTGTCCCAAGGAAATCGATATTAGCAATACTAACACCAATGAACTTCTAGATTTTTGCCACGTAAACATGTTAGAAGCACGGGTTCATACCTTTGCAAGAAATCCGACCTGGCCGAGCATTCGGGTGCTTACTATATCCAGCATGGTCACATTCCGTTTCAAAACTATGCTGGTTAGGACAGTCTGTACATTGGGAAACCAAAATACTTCAGGTTTCCTTCTCAGATAAATAAGTAGCATAAAGAACACAAATCTAGAGACCATATACCCCAGTCATGTCTCTTGCTTTAGTGATAATAGTTCCGGGAGCTTTAGGGTTGTACGAATTCTTAACCCTAACAGGGATATCGCCCTCTCTCGCAGGCCTCATGGACTGAGGGTGCAATACCTGCAGGCAGCGGTATTTCATTGCTTATTGACTGAATTTGTGTATTATTATTTGCATTCAAGTGAAACGGGACGGGACCTGTGCACCGAAATAAGCAAGCTCGGCTGCTTCATCGAACGTTAGATATGGTACCGGTACTGCTCGTTTATAGATAGTCGGGTCACAGGTTAAAACACCGTCAACATCTTTCCAGACCTGTCCGATATAGAAGTTAAAGAATCGAAAAGTGTAAAACACGAGTTCTTGATAACAGAACACATTAGACAATGGACCCGTGAAGAATGAATGACCTGAATCTCTCGCAAACCCAAGGCTTTACCGATCGTCGTAGCGGTCAAATCACTGCCACCCCTACCCAAGGTAGTAACGGCACAAGTTTTCCAACCCTATAGTCGAATGGAACATCGACGTAAGAACAAAAATGACGAGAAATTCCGAGTATAATATGCGTAGTTGATACCTTCCCGAGAAAACCCGTTACAACGGGAATAGCAGGATCGCTCATCCAATCATCATACAGTCTCTTGGCAACAGCTGGGTAAGTTGCTTCCAAGATGTCGGCATTCGTGAAATCATCCGTTGTTATGAAACCGACATCAAAAGCATCATACTGCCAAAAAATATTGGCAATTATCTACTTAGCATCTACACAATATATCAATCGAACGAAATCATGTCGGTCATGCTTAGAATGAAAAATGAAAGAACATGATGGACATACTTGACGAGCCTTGGCGCCGATTTTATTTAGATAAGCCGAAAAAATCCTCGAAGACATGCACTCTCCAAAAGAGACCAAGTAATCTCTGGTTCGAAGAGTCAGCTCTTTCATCATGGCTATGCCTTTCAGGAGTTGCTCCAAATCTTCTAGAAAGGCTGTGAATTTTACCCGAAAACGCAGTTCAAATGTCACCAACTCAACCAAATCAACAATATCACCACATAGAAGATGAAAAGAATGAAACTTTAAACCATATAACACCAATTGGAGAGCTTGAAATTGTAAAGAAGAACAGAGAAAAAATGAAAAAAAAAACAAGGTAGAAGAAGCAAATCCTTACAAGAAACAACAGACGGGTCAACCCCGAGTTCTTTCACTGTCCTGAAACAATCAAACGTATTTCTAATCAAAACCTATCGAAGAGATATTCAGACCAGCTATTCGGCCATTGTTACAGAAAACAAAAAACCTGAGATGCAGTTCCTTGATAATCCGCAACTCCTCGATCTCAGATGCAAGAGAAACACCACAGCTAACGGCCTTGTCTCCCGCCTTCACTAACAATCATGAAGCACTCATTAACATACACAACAACAACTATACATAACATTCATCGCGATGGAGACTGCAATTAGGAGAAATTCGTCACAGTAAGAAACTTTCATCATTACAAGAAGGAGATTGTTGGTGGTTTTCCCCATTGCGGAGAGGACAACCACCGGCCGC
>NW_010967396.1:92495-111622 GCF_000463585.1 Tarenaya hassleriana
CCCCCCGGCGCGCCGAAACCGACGCGATTCGGGGAAAGTGGAAGCGACGGCGACCTCCGGTGGCGGGAATGCTGCCACGTGGGGAAAGGTGCATGGCTGTGGCACCGAACCCTAATCGCCGCCATTGAAGGAGAAGTCGGGTTTGTGTTGTATCGACGAATTGAGGGACAAGAGGAAGAGAAGTCGCACAGATCATTTTGACAAAATATCATGGACACCAAATTTGAAAGATCTTGAAAACGTGTGAACTGTAAAACGTCGACGTTTTAGGTCTGAACCGGTTTAAATCGATAGTGTATTAGATCTAACCAAATAATATTCGATATAATTATTATAAAATCGAATATGTTCTTTTTGAGCCGTTGAACTTGACCCAATAAATAACCAACTATGATAAATACCAAACCAAAAACTGGACTATTCCCCCTAATTTACAAGCTTAAATTTGAATACTCAAATTTTGATTCTTATTTGGTATATAATGTTACAAACCAAACCAACACTAAACCCGAATGGATTAACATTCCGTTCTAGTTCGGTGCAATTTTTATAGAACCAAATAAACCGTTCTTGAACAGAATCTCACAACTACTGAACCGGAATACAAAACCCGAAACATCCACCCCTACAATGGATACCCCAATTTCGTACAGATCGAAAAATACCCGAAAGTTCAGATTTCAGTGCCCATTCCTACTCGCAATGATTATCGAGGCGTAGAAAAACGTGGATCGGAAACTAAGCCCATTGAGCAAATCAAACATCTCGAGTGCGAACATTGGACGTGAACGTATATCTTTCAACCGTGGGTCGGATATTACAAAACGGAAATATCTCTCCGACAACATTACCTTTCTCCGGCGACGGTAAAAGCTTTTACTGGTTCGAACGGGATGCCTCCCATAATCTGTGTTCGATCCGCAGCTTTCTTAGTTCGGTTAATCCTTGCTCAACTGAAATCAGAACCAGACATAGAAACTGGCCATCAGTTCGGATTTTCAGACCAAAACCCTTGTCTTAACACACCCCCCCCCCCCGGGAATGGGAAGACGGAGAGTGAGCGCTTCGGCTGATCCAGAACCGGAGACGTTCTCGGGCAATGTGGACTTCTATTCCGAGGGACAGAGCCCTTCTCCAGAAGTATGTAAGCCATGCCTGTGAACATATTTATTCATTGTAATAAATGATTGTAAAGATCATCAGGCTTTCGACATTCATGTAAAGATTGTTGAAATGTTTATATACCTCCTTGAAAAGAACATCCTCGGACTCTTCTGGACTCAGTTCTGCTGGAAAAGAAAAACAAAGCCCGAGCTCGAAGTTATCACCGAGAATAACAAAAATTAGTCGTGATAATACCATAAATGTCGACATGAAAATGCAGAAACATAAGCTCAAACAACTTACCGAGTGCCTCCATAAACTTAGGATCACCTCCTGGCGACTTGATATCTGTGAGAAAATGACCAGAAAAGGAAAAAACCCGCTTTCAGAGAGCACACGGAAAGGGCGAAAAGAGATTATTGGACAGAAAAGTCGATAACTGTTTCTATGGAAGCTCACCAGAGCCCGACAGTCGGGCAGAATTGGCCAACCTTTGCTGGGCTAATGCGACGATGATGGCATCTTCGACCTTAAAAAGATCAATCCATGAGATAAATCCAACAGGAAGGATTGAACTGTAAGGAAAGAGAGGCAGATCTTCTTTTCTTTTCTTTTCACAAGGATGAAATCAGACCTTCAAAGAAACAAGCTCCTTTAGACCCATTTCCACAGAAAGCATACTTTCAATGTTTCCTTCTCCCGTTAGATCATTCATATCCTGAACGAGTTCGCTCCTCTTCTCATTCTCCTCAGAATCTGCTCACAATTTTTCATGGCCAACAGAAAAAGACATAGATTAACGACAAGTAACCAATAGGATAAGACAAAACGGCTCAGTGGATTGCTTACCTTTCTCCCAGCTTTCTTCCTTAGCCTTCTGTCCAGCCGATAATACAATTTCAAAAGGAAGAGGTGCCAGAGATGACCAGTATTCGTACTTTGACGTCGCAATATCCGAACATATACCTGAAATACAGAGACCGACCGAAATCAATGACAGGAGAGAAAATCGACTGGCAAACAAAAAATGAGCAGAAATCTTTTGTTATATTCATCAATTGGTTACCGTATCTAGCAGCTAAGCCCCAATACCGAGCTAGCCAACACCGCTTAAGAACGACTTCTTCCTGAAAAGTATACGAGGCTGTCGTTAAATCCCGCCAATGGGCACGTGTGTAAGATCATCATGTAATGAAGTTACATACCATTTCTTTTTGGGTCAATATCATTCTCTGTGTCATCGTTCTAAGAGCATTGACTTCTGACTCAGCGCCTTGAAATTGTGCTACAATAGCTGCAGTCTCATGCTTTGCATTCTGAGTTTCGGTAAAACAAAGTGTGTGAATTTGTAATTAATCGAAATTTACGGATAAATATAGCACAAGAATATGACACAAAGGTTTACCTCTACTTGAGACCGAAGAGCTGCTGTCTCCTTATCTACCTCTGCTTTATTCTGCCTTGAATCCTTAAGGGCTGCCTGTCATAATATAATTAGTAACAAAAAAAACTTAAAGCTAGAAAAAAAACTCGGAAGTTCTAGTAGAGTAAAAGGGTGTTCAGTGTCCTAAACACCTCTCTCTGCCGCAAAGCAGCTTCCTTTCTGCAGCATTAACACAAAGTAACTTCATTTAAGAATCTCAATCCGAAAAGGAAAACAGAGAAAATCAGAATAGAATTAAAGAAAATCATTACCGGCTAAGAAGTTTAGCTTCCAAGGAAACACCTTCCCCGAGAGAGGCAACCTGAAATTCGCTGCCAGGGTGAGAGCTGAATAAAAATGAAAACCCCACCACCCATAGATTCAAGTTGATTGATTTCAACCAAATACCTGTTTTTCGAGCTCTTTCACTCTAGCCTCTGCTTCTTTGCATCTCTCTTCCTCGAGCCTGAGCTGTCAAATTAGCTCAAACACATATCAGTTAACCTGAGAATGAGACAGGGAAGAAATTAGAAAAGCGAACAAGACAAGAAATATTACCTTTTCAAGGACGCTCTCATTCTCCTCTTGCAGCATATCGAGCTGTGACGCAAAGAGAAACCGTTAATATCCAATAAAAAGGCATCCACAAATCAAAATCAAACAAATGAAGAGTATACTTCATCACGAAGTGCTGATGCCACGTGCTGATCTTTAGAATCTTTCGCATTAAAATGCCCAATATCAGCCAAAAATCTGCAATGATAAAAGATTAACGCCCTGAATGGAAACTCGACCAATCACAACCCTAGAAAGCAAATGCCATTTCCCGGATTTTCTTCACCTCTTTTCAGTCTGCTGCTGTCTTTTAGGAGCTCCAACTGCTGTTTGTGGAGTAGTGGTAGTAGTAGTTTGAGTTCTTTGAGACAGCTTGCTCGGCGGAACTGGTGGCTGTGACATTCGAACAGATACGGTTGATCTCCCGGCAGATGCAGATCGGCCGTTTGGAGTTTCATCAGTGGATGAGTTCCGAGGTAACTAGTTCACATTGCCGACAAATATCCAATCAGAACACAGCTTGTAGAACATAAACTACCCTTATCAGAGTTCATCTTTCATCAATGATCAATTTCTGCAGACATATCCAGGTTTGCATACCCACATTTCAAAAATGTGAACTTGAAACCATCAGTGGCTTCAAGATCAAAAATGGGTCAACAAATCTCTCTGAAGCAAAAAAAAAACTTCAAGATCAGAAAGGGGTCAACAAATTTTGCGGGAAATCAACTCAGACACCGAACATTCTACATCAGCTACACGGATCAACTCGAAGAAGCACAAAAATCGCGGATTAGATTCGGATTCAGACAAACGGCAATTGAATTTTACCGCGGGAGAAGAAGATCTGGCGATCTTCGGAGGCGCGACAACAGCAGCAGAAGCAGTAGGTCTACTCGCAGAGTTTCTCGGGAAAGAGAGCGGAGGAGGACCACCGTACCGGAACCCTAAATCATCACCGACGCCGTCATCGTCGTCGTCATCTTCGGTGGTCTGCGAGGCCATAACCTTAGCAAGCCGCTGAGCGGCAGCCTTGGCGGGAACGTTCTGCGCGCGCTTGACGTTGGACATGCCGGTGACGGAGGAGGACCGCGCGTGGTGATGACGCGCCGGCGACGACGGAGCCACCGCATTAGGCCCGGACTCGTTGCTCCACTGCCGGAAGTAGCTCGGGCTCTCCGTGCGTGCCCGCTCCATCGGCAGCGAGGAGTGTACGTAGAGGTGAACTGAGAGAGAGAGAGAGAGAGAGAGAGATTTCAGGCCTAGATCCTCGTGGTGGCGATGGAGTGAGATTAAAGGAAGCCTTGTTTTTTTTTTAAGAGAATAAAAAGGGAGATTGGATTTAGTTTCTACGTTTAAGTAGAGATTAGTTCGGGAGATTAGTGAAGTGCAGATATCTATAACAAATTATAACTACTAAATGTGTAATTTCTATATATATATATATATATATACACACACACTATCTAAGAAATTAAATTGATTGAACTTAATTTAATTCGGAGTAAAAATATTACAACTAAAAAAAGCAAAGAATAATTTTTTTAAGGAAAATAAGTAAGTTTTCTAATGAAAATAAAATATCAAATGTGATTAAAAACTGATTAAAATATTTCAAGATAAAAAAAAATTACAAATATAAATAGAATCTGAAATTTCCATAACTATAAATAGAATCTGAAATTTCGAAGAGTTGAAAATAGATTCTAGATCTGCTTGAAAATCTCTTCATGACATTTAAGATTATATAAAATTATTATGCATTTTTTTTATAAACCGGTAATATTATCCATGAACCCTCTAACCAAAAAGTATAGATCGAATATCAAGATAAAGAATGGTTTTGGTTCGATAATTATTCGGTTCACTTCTTTCAATTTAATTGGATTTTGATTTTTATTAAGAAAAAATTATATTTTATTTAAAAAATTGGGTTTAGAGTTTTTAAAAAATTTTATTCGATTCGTTTCGATTTTGGAAAATTTTAATTCTCTACAAAAAAAAATATCGTTTTAAAATTTTGAACATTCAATTCGAAAAATATTATCGAGGTTTTCGATTCGGCACGCTTCGATTGCGAAGAACCGTACTAAAACTCCCACTAATAGAGACTTAAGAGGGGAGGCAACGTGAGCAAGTAGTGGACGAGCATGAACTTTTGTCCCGTTGAGTAACGAGAAGCCCTTGTTATATATCTCCAACTATTGTTATTTCACGATATAACAACATATATTATATATATATATATATATATACTTTGGTCGGTCCAACTTTCATTAACCAAAAAAAAAAGGTGCATGTATGAGATCCTTCCATTGAATTCTTAATACTTGTATAGATATGGATCTCGTAACCAGATTTTATTTTCTCGATTAATGGTCGCAATGTTGATATATATCAAACTAATACTTCATATATATATATATATATATTTACACATTCATGTATTTTTTTATGGAATTTATACAAGAGGAAAATCAAACTCTCCAAAAAAAAACCCTTTTAAAGTTTATTCGGATAAAGTTGAATTCTGATGGGCCGAAATCGGCCCATTTTCTTAAATGGGCTAAATATTATAATTCATAGGATTCAGATCCGACAGAGACAATGGCTCAATTAAAAAAACAAAATAGAAATTGAATAAGAAAACGACAATAACATGTAAAAAGAAATCGGCCTAATAGCAAGAGCAATGATTCAAATATTCATTACATTGCCGAGGTTACATTTATTCAACACATCACCTTGCAACAATAAAACATCGGTTAGGGCATATTTCTATCGGATTAGACATCAATTTGGTTCTCCATTATTAGAAAAATCGTAAAACAAAATATCGAGGAACATAAATAAGAAAATCCACCCTCGACGGAAGATCAAGGTAGAAAGAAAATTATTTAAAGAGAGAGAAAAAAAGGATAAGGGGAGATGATAAACAATTATAGGCATACTTTTTTTTATAATAAATAGATAAAGGGAGAGATTAGAATATTATTTTATATATATTATAATTATAATATTATATATATAATTAATTAATTATGAAAGGCTCCGACCGTAATGAAGAAGCATGAGATGATGGGAGGTGGGGGAGTTCGGAAGCAAAGTGATGTGTTGTTGAGAAATGTTCTCTCTCGCCGATGTTCTCCAAATTCTATCTCTCACGTCTTGCAGTGTCAACACGGGCTCCAGCTGCTCTCCTCTGCATCTTATTTCTACCTGTTTTTTTAATTATTTGATTTCCATATATACCAACAAAAAAAATAGTTTAATCAATCATTTATATAACCTAAATATAATACGGTTAAATGTTTGATATAATAGCATAAGTTTTATAAAAAAAACATGTGTACACTTATATATATATATATATGTATTGTGTGTGTAAGAGAGAGAATAATAATAAAATTAGTTTTAAATATTTTTAATTATATATCATTTTTTATATTTTATTATATATGTGTATGTATATATAAACTAGTGTTGATCACTAGTGGGTGAGAATGAAATTAGGGTTCAAGGGGTGCAAATGAGATCATGGCGTCGTCGTGATGACGATGACTCACGCATTACCACGTGTCACATATTTTTCTTTGTCATAAAACTACAATTTCTCTCTCAACTGAACATATTCGATTTGACAAAAAAAATAATAAAACAATGACAATGTAAGATTAAATTATTATAAAATGATATATTTAAAAAACAAAAAATTATAAAATATTAATATCATTATATAAATTGTGTATGAGATCTGTACTTGTTGTTCCTTGATTGAGTATTATCCGTGAATCAATTTGGTACTGAAAGCGAAAAGAAAGACAATGCACAGGAGATTTTACGTGTTCGGATTCCTTTGAATCCTATGTCACGGCCAAGTAAACCTGGCAATCCACTATAACGAGATCGAGAGACGACGACGATCGAAGCTCATACAACCGATGAACAGATCGAAGAACAGGTAGGAGAGAGATGAAAGAATGAGAGCAAAAACTGAGAGAAAAGAAAAAAACGCTGGAGGAAGAAGACGATTAACAGCTTATAACAACCTCCTCGTGAAATGCCGGAATTATCCTCCACGTGTGCCAGCTTCCTTACTTCTCTAAACCCTCCGCTTTCTTCAGAGGGTTTGCCATTTTCAGAGCATTCCTTAACAAACTCCACCTTGCTCGTCAATGGCATCTCGTTCATCATGGATTAGCTCGTATTTACTTGGCATCCACTGAGTTTCCTACTCAGTAAGTTTCAGCAAATCCAACGCCTCGTTGAACTTGCCTACCGGTAGTGTTTTCGTCAATATGTCAGCTGGATTAACCTCTGACTTGATCTTCAAACCTGAATCTTCTCTTCGGCAACAATGTCTCTCAGAAAGTGCAGGCGTATATCAATGTGTTTTGTTCTTTCATGGTGGACGCTGTTCTTGGCGAGACATATGGCGCTTTGTGAATCGCAGAAAATCTTCATCGTTCCTTGCTTGATTCCAAGCTCCTCTGTTATTCCCTTCAACCACAATGCTTCTTTGAATGACTCGGCAAGAGCCATGTATTCGGCTTCTGTTGTTGAGAGGGCGACGACGTGTTGTAGTGATGATCTCCAGCTTATAACGTTTCCACCCAATGTGAAGATGTATCCTGTTATAGATCTCCTTCTGTCTAAATCCGAGGCAAAATCTGAGTCACAATAACCTGTGATTGAGAAATCCTCTGTCTTGTCTGTGTAGACCAGTTTCCGGTCCAAGCTTCCCTTGATATAACACAGTATCCATTTTACGGCTTCCCAGTGAGTTTTGTTTGGTCGGCTCATGAACCTGCTAACTAAACCAACACAGTATGCGAGATCTGGTCTAGACCCGATCATAGCATACATGACGCTTCCCACAGCGTTGAGGTAGGGGGTTTTATCCAAATCTAATGTCTCTTCATGATCACCTGTGCTTCTTAGCTTGAAGTGAGTGCCCATGGAAGTTAACACTGACTTTGCCTCCCTCATTCCAAATGTGTTCAACACCTTTTCCAGATAATCCTTCTGAGATAGTGTAAGAACTCTCTTGGTTCGGTTTCTTTCAATGTCAATTCCCAATATTCGCTTAGCTCTACCCAGGTCCTTCATTTCGAACTGAGTAACCAGCATGTCCTTTACCTTCTGTATTTCCTTCTTGCTTTCTGCTGCAACCAACATATCATCCACATAGATTAGTAGATAGATGTAGGATTTATTACTTACCTGTTTGAAGTACACGCAGAGATCGTGTTTGCTCCGAGTAAATCCCTTCTGTATCATGAAGCTGTCAAACTTCATATTCCATTGTCTTGGTGATTGCCGTAATCCATATAATGACTTTCTGAGTAAACAAACTTTCCCAGAGTTGCCTTTGATTTTGAAGCCTTCGGGCTGATCCATGAAGATCTGTTCCTCTAAATCCCCGTGAAGAAATGCTGTCTTGATGTCTAGTTGCTCGAGTTCTAGGTCCTTGTAGGTTACTAAGGAGAGCAGGAGCCTGATACTTACATGTTTCACTACTGGAGAGTAGATTTCATTAAAATCTATTCCTTCTCTCTAAGAGTACCCCTTGGCCACAAGTCTGGCTTTGAACCGAGGTTCTTCGACTCCTGGTATCCCGGGTTTTCTCTTGTAAACCCATCTGCATCCTATCACTTTCTGGTGATTAGGTCTATCTACTAGTTCCCATGTTTTGTTCTTCTGTAGGGATAGCATTTCTTCCTCCATGGCATGTTGCCATTTCTTCCTGTCATTTGATTGAATAGTTTGAGTAAATGATTTTGGTTCATCTATCTCAAGCTCATCTGCTACTGTCAGAGCAAATGATACCGAGCTTTCTTCTCTAAACCTGAGAGGAAGCTGTATATTCCTCCTTTCCCTGTCTCTTGCTAAGAGGTAATCTTGTAGGCCTTGATTTGTTTCATCTGTATTATTTCCTTGTTCTTGTTCTTCTGTAGTTGGCCTATAGTCCGGGTCAGTTCCCTGCAATTCATCCTCTGTTCTGTCTTCACCCTGAGAATCTATATCATCTCCACCTGAAGCTGAACAATCTTCCCTTTGTGAGTGATCAGAGAATTGACCTGGTAAGTTCGTGATACCGAATCTAGTGATTTCTTGGCCGCTTTCTTGGTGGATTGGGCCAGTATTCCCTCTGGTGCTCAAGTCTTTGTACACCATATCTTCCTTAAAGAGTATGTCCCTGCTGATTAGGATCTTCTTTTCTTCAATCAACCAGATTCTGTATCCCTTGACACCTTGAGGATATCCCACAAAGATGCCTTTCTTTGCTCGGTCCTGCAACTTACCTTGGTTTGAGTGAGCATATGCTATGCACCCAAATCTTCTCAGTTCCTTGAGAGAGGGTTCTCTACCTTGCCATACTTCTGTGGGTATCCTAAAGTCGATTGCACTGGATGGTGATAGGTTTATAAGATGTGCTGCCGTTGTAGCAGCTTCTCCCCAAAATTCTTGTCCCAAACCAGAATCTGAAAGCATGCTTCTGACTTTATCCATCACTGTTCTATTCATTCTTTCTGCCACTCTGTTCTGTTGGGGTATATAGGTGCAAGTCCTGTGGCGTTTGATTCCATGGTCTCTGCAATATTGATCAAAGTATTGGTTGCAATACTCGAGTCCATTGTCCGTCCTGAGGTGTTTTACTTTTCTCTCAACTTGTGTCTCAACCATGGTTTTCCACTCCACAAACTTTGAAAACGCCTCATCCTTGGTTTTAAGCAAGTAGATCCAGACCATTCTAGAGTGATCATCTATAAAAGATATGAAGTATTGAGCTTTGCCAAGTGATGGAGTGACATTAGCTGAGCCCCATAGATCGGAGTGGATGTAGTCCAATTTGCCATCTGAGACATGTTTTCCTTTTGGAAATGCAGATCTGTGAGCTTTTCCTAAGATACAATTTTCACAGAAACCGATCTCCTTAATCTTGATTTCCCCGAGTAATCCTCTCTGACCCATCATCTGGAGTCCCTTGAGACTCATATGTCCGAGTCTCCTATGCCAGAGCAGTATCTGGTTTTTTTCTTCTGCAACTTGGGATTCTCCTGAAACTGATTCTCCTTGCAGAACATATAATCCTCCTTCTAATTTCCCAACCAGGATTAACCTTGGTCCCTTGTAAACTTCCAGTTTACCATTCTTAGATTCATATCTCATACCCACCTTGTCGAGTGATTCCAGGGAGATTAAGTTTCGCTTTAAGTCGGGAATAAATCTTACCTGACTCAAAGTTTTGATGCTGCCATCATGTAGTCTGAGCTTAATCTCACCTATCCCTTTTACTTGACAAGATCCATTATTTTCCATTAAGACTTTTCCACCATCTGTGTATTCCGGCCTCGAGAACCAATCTTTCCTTGGTGACATATGGAAAGTGCAACCAGAATCTAAGATCCATTGTTCCGAAGGTTCCTGCTCAGAAACTATTAAGACCTCTGACTCGAGATCCTTCCCTGAAACTGTTGCAACATCACCTGAGTTCTTAGCTTGGTCTTCTAAGAATCGTTTTCTGTTTCTGCAATCCTTTTTGAAGTGTCCTTCTTTCTTGCAGAACCAGCAGCCTGTTTCAGATTTTTCCTTGGGTTTCCCCTTAGATGGTTTACCTTTCTGTGTCTTGTTGCTCTTTTTGTTTCCTTTTTCTCGAACTATCAGACCTTCCCCTGTATTAACCTTTGTCTTGGACTTGAATTCTAACTCCTTTGAATATATGGCTGATGTTACTTCTTCAAATGGCAGATAATCCTTCCTTGAGTACTTTAAAGTATCTCTTAATTGTTCATACCTGTCAGGAAGAGAATTCAGAAGATGCATGACCTGATCTTCCTCTGAAATCTCCACCTCAAGGTCACCCAGATCGCTGACCAATTTTCTGAAGTTGTCTATGTTATCCTCCATCGACTTCCCATCATCCATCTTGAATCCGAAGAGTTTCTGTTTCAAGAACATCTTGCTTGGAACAGTTTTCCGTAGATATTCGCGTTCCAAGGCCTTCCAGATACCTGAGGCTGTTTGTTCATTCTTTACTTTCCTCATGATCTGGTTTGTAAGACACAGAAAGATCAAATTCCTGACCTTCCTACTCGTTTCATATCTCAATTCTTGAGATAATGATTGATCTGATGTTGTTTCTGATCCATCTTCCAATTTCCTTTCTGCCTTAGTCTCTTTTTCTTTTTCTTCCGAACTCTGAGTGGTATTACCGAGAACATAGTTCTCGTCTAGAACCTTGTGCAATCTTAAGATTTCAAGACTTGCGAGTACCTTATCTTTCCACAGGGAGAAATCTGCTTTTCCATCAATTTCTCCACATCTAGTTTAACCACCGATACTGCTGTTGTCATTACTATAAATTCTCTGAGAATTGACTTCTGTAGATCCCCGCTAATTCTCTCTGTCGCGTACCTCTGACTTCGTCACGAACCCTGAGAATTGATGGATCTTGATGAGTCAAAAAACTCGATGCTGAAGTCCCTGTCCAGCCGGGCTCTGATACCACTTGTACTTGTTGTTCCTTGATTGAGTATTTTCCGTGAATCAATTTGGTACTGAAAGCGAAAAGAAAGACAATACACAGGAGATTTTACGTGTTCGGATTCCTTTGAATCCTACGTCACGGCCAAGTAAACCTGGCAATCCACTATAACGAGATCGAGAGACGACGACGATCGAAGCTCATACAACCGATGAACAGATCGAATAACAGGTAGGAGAGAGATGAAAGAATGAGAGCAAAAACTGAGAGAAAAGAAAAAAAACGCTGGAGGAAGAAGACGATTAACAGCTTATAACAACCTCCTCGTGAAATGCCGGAATTACCCTCCACGTGTACCAGCTTCCTTACTTCTCTCTAAACCCTCCGCTTTCTTCAGAGGGTTTGCCATTTTCAGAGCATTCCTTAACAAGATCAATAGTAATGATTTATTTTTTAAAAAATTAATTCTAAGATAATGTTAAAAAAATAATATTACTAAATATTATAGTTAGCATTTGTTTTAAAAATAGTTAAAATTACATATTTGTAACTTAATGATTAGTTGAAATTTTTTTTAAAATAAAAATATAATACATATAAATATATTAATAAATAATAAAAATATATAAAATATAAAATACATACATATATATATATATGTACATCTATATACCATGACCTGGATTATATATTTACTTATTTAATTAATTGGAATTTGTTTCACATAGTAATGATGATATGTTTTTTTTTCGGTATAGCAATGACATGTTATTGAGTCTATTAATTAAATGTGTTATAACGAATGTAAATTTGCAGTAAATTTTAAAAAATTTATATATTTTTGTAGGAATTTCAAAGTTCGTGCATAACCTCACACGCACAAGAAGACCTAGGATATACCTCTATATATAGATACTTGTTTCTTATCACAAGATCAGTTGCCCTCATTATCGACCTGAAATTGCAGAGGAGGATCGCTGGAATTACACTTTCGTTCACCTCGACCACGATCGGGAATGTGTTATGTGTCCCCGGTATCCGAGATCTTCTCCATCTGTATATTTGTAATCCTTCTTGAACGTTTTGGACGTGTTCTTCTTTCTTCAAGCCGTGAAGCCAAAACCGAAACATTAGTTCTTTATTCCATTTCTGGTGGAAGACATTGATAACCTCGAATCTATATCATCTAAGCATAAAATATTTTCGAAGAATCTCACCATCCACTCCATTTGAAGTTTCTCGAATGTCTATTGTATTTTCCGGTCAGAAAAAGTGTTGCCAAATTTACATATACAATTTGTTTAATCTACAACATATTGATTTTTCATCGACCGATGTTTCTACTTTATATTCTTGGAAAATACAATAGATTCTTACAAGTTAATACTGACGTGAAAAGAACAATAAATATGGTTATTAGTAGAAAATACATTATAGAATCTTGCACATCTTTTCTTTTAATTTATTTTAATAATTACTCACTAAATATCATTAATACAATAAATTAAATTATGATTTTGAAGTTTTTCGTCCAAGACCGTTTTCTTTTCTCTACTATATAAATATTTTTTTTTAATTATAATAATCTATTAATATTTTTTTCTTCTAAAGATTAGAAGAAAATTTTTATATAATAAATATAAACTTAAAATTATAACAAATATGACCATTTAGTTGTTATATTCAATAAAAAATATAAACTAAATATTCTAATCATATACATTTATATATTTTATTAATTTTCTTATAATCTTATTTTGGATTCATCATTTCTCTATTTTTAAAATTTTTCGTTTAATTTATATAATTTTATTTTGCACTAATCATTTTCATTATTTTGTAACTTTATCATTTAACTCTATCATAATTTTTTTCGTAACCAATCAGAATTAAACAAAATATCATATAGAATACTTAGATAACTTCACCATAAGCCTCCAAATCCATACAATTAGTATACATATATGCATATATAATATTCTACCAACCTATCACATTGTTCATTTCTCGTTCCCTTATATTCATACACATATATATATATAAATATATATACAAATACATCATTATATATATTTATACATACATATACATGTATATAAATATATACATGCATACATATATTTAGTTTTCTTTTTTACTTAGTTTTTTAAATTAATATTGATTTTGTATATTTTAAATAATATTTTATTTTTTTATCAAAATAATTTACTTTGATTTACTATTTTTTGGGTTTTAAGATCATTATTTTCATTGATTTAGTGATTAGATATTATAGATGATTTTTATAAAGATGAAAATATAGAATATAATTTTTTTAAAATGAGAATATAAAATCAAAACTATTCATTTTTAATTAGTAATATTCTATACATATATCTACCTGTAAATCCATATAACATATATATACACCTATAAAAATATGTTCATATATATACATAGACATACATATATACACAAATACATATGAATATATGTATATACATATATACACACAAATACATATACACATATATACACATAAATACATATATATATGTATGCAAATATATATACGAAAATTAAAAATTAAAAATTAAAATAAATATAAAAAAAATACATACATACATACACAAACATATATATAATATTCTAGCCACGCTAAATTAATAAATTAATCTATGTATATAGATATGTACGCATGCATACATACAAACATATATACATATAAACATATATAATTTATCTTAGGAAAAAAACCCTAAAAATTTATAAACTTGTAATTTGGAGTAATATTAATTCCTAAACTTGTAGAGGTGCCTATTAATTCTCAAACTTGCAAAATTGAACACGTTAAATCATGAACTTGTAAAACGGTTCCATAATCGTCCATAACACTATTTGGTCAAAAAAACGAGTTGACCGATCTGATGTGGCACGTGACGTGGCGGTAATTTTCTGAGTTGGCTCGCCATGTCACGCATCATGTCGGATCGGTCAACTCGTTTTTTTGACCAAATAGTGTTATGGACGATTATGGAACTGTTTTATAAGTTCAGGATTTAACGTGTTCAATTTTACAAGTTTGGGAATTAATAGGCACTACTACAAGTTTAGGAATTAAAATTACTCCAAAATATAAGTTCAGAAATTTTTAGGGTTTTTGTAAATAAAGTTTGAATATCTTTTAATTTCTAATTTGATTATGAATGGTTTTTTGAAAAAATTATATTAAAAAGGATATTTCTAAATTAAATGTATTTTTTTCAAATATCCTTTTTAGTATATTTTTTTCTAAAACAATTCATAATCAATTTAGATTTTGAATATTTGATAGAAAAAGGGAAAAACTCCTAAAAATTCCTGAACTTGCAAAATGTGAGAAAAAAAATTCATGAACTTGTGAAGGTGCCAAATAATTCCTGAACTTGTAAAAAGTGTCTTAATAAATCCTAATCTTGTTAAAAAGTGTCATATTAGTCCTTCGAAAAAAGTGATTATAATAGTATGTTTCTATGTCCTACGTGGCAGGTGACATGGCATGCCAAATGTAATTTTTTTGCCACGTAATCAGTACCGGGTTTTAGGATACCGGTTTCTTCAGAAAATATTTTAGAATCTCTTAGATGCATTTCATCGAACACTTAGTATGCACGAACATTTAGTACCGAAAAAAAGCTCAAGAGCTTCCTTGCCATGGCCGTGCACACCCAAGCCTTGAATCATGGCATTCCAAGAGACGAGGTCCTTCTTAGACATCTTGTTAAACAAGTCAAATGCTTTTTCGAGGCTTCCACATTTTGCATACATATCAGTTAATGCATTTAACATATAAGTGTAAGAACTGAACTTAGACCCTTTAATTATGGAGTGAACTCTCTTCCCTAAACTGAGCAAACCAGACTCAGGACAAATAGACAAGATATTAATCGTTGCTGCAACGTCAAATTTCATACCAGTAGCCACCATTTGATCAACCAATCCATTGGCATCCTTCACAAGCCCCTTTTCCGCATATCCAGCTACAATTATGATCCATGTGACTAAATTTTTAACTGGCATCTTATCAAAGAGAAATCGAGCAATTTCCATTTCTCCAGCTTTGCTATAACCTATAACCATGGTCGATCAAGACACCGTGTTTCTCGCACGACCATGGCAAGGAAGCTCTTGAGCTTTTCTCCGGTACTAAATGTTCGTGCATACTAAGTGTTCGATGAAATGCATCTAAGAGATTCTAAAATATTTTCTGAAGAAACCGGTTTTCTAAAATCCGGTATTGATTACGTGACAAAAAAATTACACTTGGCGTGCTATGTCACCTACCACGTAGGAATAGAAACATACTATTATAATCAGTTTTTTCGAATGACTAATATGACACTTTTTAACAAGATTAAGATTTATTACGACACTTTTTGCAAGTTTAGGAATTATTTGGCACCCTCACAAGTTCAGGAATTTTTTTTCTCGCACTTTGCAAGTTCAGGAATTTTTATGAGTTTTTCCCATAGAAAAACTACCACTATTAGATTATTTTCTGTATAACAAAATATAGTTGTTATTATAACAAAATATACATGTATGATATTGCATGTTTTTTATAACTTCAAAAAAGGTCGTGTTTCCTTTATTTCAAAATTATTGTAAAAGATTTTAAAATCTAGGTCTAAAATTATATAATTAAAGTCGTTATATATATATATATATATGTGTGTATATTTTTACATGATTCAGACTATGTCATAGTTTGACAGTTCACAGTAGCAATATTATTTACTTAGGCTACTACTCTTCTTCTTGTAATTCGTTATCTTATCTTTTTATATTTTTAGAGAAAAAACTTTAAAAATTTCTGAACTTATATTTTGGAGTAATATTAATTCCTAAACTTGTAGAGGTGCCTATTAATTCCCAAACTTGCAAAATTGAACACGTTAAATCCTGAACTTGTTAAACGGTTCCATAATCGACGCACTATTTGGTAAAAAAGCGAGTTGACCGATCCGACGTGGTGCGTGACGTGGCGAGCCAACTCAGAAAGTTACCGCCACGTCATGTGCCACGTTAGATCGGTCAACTCGTTTTTTGACCAAATAGTGTTATGGACGATTATGGAACCGTTTAACAAGTTCATGATTTAACGTGACCAATTTTGCAAGTTTGGGAATTAATAGGCAGCTCTACAAGTTTAGGAATTAATATTACTCCAAATTACAAGTTTAAAAATTTTTAGGGTTTTTTCCCTTTATCTTAATGTAATATTTTTTTATTGTACATGTATATATATACATATATATTATATTATATATGGTACATTTATTAGGTAAAAGAAAAATGCACTATCTTTTTCATTTTCAAATACTTGCGGAGAATGCAAGAGAAAAATATATATCCACATGGCATCTCTCAATCCACTTGCATATGACTTGCATATGGCGATGGGCACATCCAAGATTTCTAAGTCCGACACCATCAAGTCTTTCTCTCTCCGAAGAAATAACTATGGCATTCAGTTCAACCATTTTTGGGTGTTCATAGCAAACTCATTCTCAAGTACGAAATAAGTGATTATGACAATTAAAGGAGGAGACGAATCTTAGAAAAAGGCACAATTGCATGGCAAAGTTACCATAGCTTTATAATAAGATGAGTTTGGAGTCTCTTTGGACACGCACGGGTTTAAATCTTATTTCAATAACAACCTTCATACCAATAAAATAAGTAAACAATTACAAAATTCACTCGTTAAAAAAAATCAGCAGTTAGGTTTTTCACTTAGCTTTTTTTTTTTTTTACTTCACTTGGAATTCCACAACCCATGTAAAGGATACAAATTCTGCACACTCTAGTTGGATCCAACTATCTGAATATTTTTTCCCGTTGCAATAGTTGGAGGCTTAAAACAACTATGACCAATTATAAATCACTTGAAATTTGAATATTATGGATAGCACCGCCATAAGAAAAATAGGAAGGAACAAATATTATTCCAACGACAAACCAGAATTGATAAGGCCAGACACCGAATAATTGACGGACGTTAGAGTATCAAGGGCAGTTGAGAATCGATGGAATATGTGAGTTTTTTTAAGGGTGTTTGATTCTAAGATTTTTTTTTGTTGTGTTATTTTTATAGGAGGAACCAATTGTATAAGATGGTGACTCAAACCCACGTACCATAACATTCAATAAAATTTTTATCCTACCATAAGAGTAAGTTTTTTATTTTTTAGATCTCCATTTTAGATTAACGACTCATGTGGTATCACATATATATATATTTTTTTTGTTGAAGTCACTTATACATATTTAATAGATAAGGTTTTTCTATATATATATATGTTTTTAACACGTATTTATTTATGAGTTGGATTAATATTTGAAATACAATTAAACTCATCAACTTATTGATTCATTCGGTTACAATAGATTTCTCTCACTTTTTTTCCCTCAGATTTGTACATTCTTTTACTTCTATATTTATCTATATTTATGGTATCAAACCAGATTTCCAGATTCTTATGAATTAAAGAATAAGATCTCACACAGGGAAAAAAAAGATCCTGCACAACGATCGATTCAGAACATTTTCTGAAACTCATTATCTTCTTCGCTTTCTCTTCTTCTGCAATCTCTCACCGACCCACCTCTCTCCTCAGCCATATCGGTCTCCTTCTCCTCCTTGCTCTCGTTGTTTTCCTTAAAGTTTTCTTACTTTCTGCATAAACACCCTTATTCTCCTTTCCAAACATGGGTTCTTCTTCCTCATCGATATCCAAATGACGCGACTACACTCTCGTAGAGGCCGCCAACGACGGGACCTTGATCGTCTATGCCGTGAAGTAAAACCCATATTTTCCATTACGAAAACTGTAGCTAGTAGTAAACCCCTCTTTCTAAAACCCTATTTTCTCTACATGTAAATTCTATTAACCATTAACAACCAACATGGTTGCAAGGAACATAATCATACCATTCTTTTGGCTATAACTATTCGAACATAACTTTTGGTCGTCATCTAAGTCTTTGCTTCAACAGTGGAAACTACATATTTGGGTGCCTTATGAAAATTAGAACTTAGGTTAACATTTGCAGAGAAATCAATTCAATCCATTCTTCTCCAATCTAAAATTTCCAGGTTCCTTCACTTTCTTGACACTTATCCTTTTCCTTGATCCCCAGATCTATAGGTAATCCCTTTTTGCTGATACCATTACACTTTGAAGTGATTTCTGAATATTCTCACACTTTATTGTCTCTCACTTCACGTGCATATATACAATTCCAACATATATAAAACACTACAAGAAAATAGTTATATAGCGACGGAAAAATCCGTCGCAAATATAAAGAAAATCCGTCGCAATTAAGAATTTGCGACGGAATGCGACGGATTTATTTCCGTCGGTATAGCGCTGTCGCAAACGTATAACGGTCGTTAATCCGTCGCATTGTTGCGACGGAAAAAATCTGCGATTTGCGACGGGATGCGACGGAAAAAAATCCGTCGCAATTTTGCGACGGATTTTTTTCCGTCGCATCCCGTCGTGTTATGGACGATTATGGAACCGTTTAACA
>NW_010967396.1:111904-124424 GCF_000463585.1 Tarenaya hassleriana
ATACATACACATTCACTTACACACATATATAAACACACACATACACATTCACATATCCATACACATTCACTTACACCACTATATAAACACACACATACACATTCACACATATATATACACATTCACTTACACACACATACACATACATAAACACACACAAACACATCAAACACACATATATATATACATAAATACATATATATTACCTTATGGGAGAAATTTGGCGATCTTTGGAGAGATTTAGAAAAAATTTGGCGATTTTTATTTTTTTCCGAAAATCTTTGAATCTGACGAAGAAGACGACTCGTGGTTTTATATTGCGTTTTGCGACGGAATTTTTCGTCGCAATCCGTTACAAAATGAAATTTATTTACGCGCCAAAATTCAAAAAATTTCGTCGAAAACCGAAACCAAATACATTGCGACGGAATATTCTGTCGCAATCCGTCGCAATTTTTATTTTCCGTCGCAAATCATCTATTTCTTTGTTGTGACAGAATTATCCGTCGCAAACCGTAGCAAATTGCGATGGATTTTGCGACTGTTTGCGACGGATAATTTTTTTCCACGTTCTGTCGTAAAATCGTCATATTTCGTCGCAATTTTCTGTGCGACGGAAATTTCTGTCGCAAATTCCGTCGCTATATGCAGGTTTTTTTGTAGTGAAATAACTTACACATGAAGTGATTATAAACATACTTAGTCCCATACTTAGTATCCACCTGTAAAGGAACATCAAACATGCATTGTGGGTTTCTCCAATTGACTCTCTATTGTGTTTTTCTGTCTCTTCCTTTGTTGAATATGAACCTTCCACTGTTGCCGTTTCTTCTGTTAATAATTTTGACCTCATCTCTTCCATGTTCTTAATGGTGTCTGTTAAAACATATATATTCTTGGGTTTTTATTTTGTGTTCGTATATGGGGTTGGGACTGATTGGTCGAAATGGAGGGAAGAACAACAGGATCAATGTCGTCGAGCATCGGATATTCTGTAGACCTGGAAGCAAATCTCGCACCGAGTGACCGTTTGAAGGTCTTCAAGCACTCTTGCTTCGACTCCGATTGTTATGTCACCTCCAAATGCCAATACATGGACGAAAAAGTCCTTCCCTTTTTCCCATTTTCATTCCACAACAGACCTATCCAAGCAAAAACATGGAGTGTTTCTAATTTCGTGTATGAACGTGAAGCCAATTAATTTCATTTGGTAAGATTCAATTTCTTCTTGTTGTGCATATAATCAAAGATTGTAAGGTGGAAAATCGGAACGACGATTGAGAATGTTTGGATGGTATTGGGGGATGGGTTAATTATTCACATTTACGTTTGAAGCTTTTTCATGTCATAGAATCTAAGGGTTGCAATCCTCGACTTTAGACATGCCGGAGAACTGTCCAAAACGAACAGATCGGCGGAACCACATCAAATTCAGATGAAGCTTGGAATCACAAAATTTTGGAACCAAAGGTAAGGAGGATCTTCTTTCACTATTTCAGTGATTCTCTCGTCATCATACGTTGAAGAAATTGCTTTTAGTCTGATCTATTTGCAACTAAATTTTAAGAGATGACAGGCTAAAGAAAGAACTTACCTACGAAAAGGTCGTATTGTAAATAGACTCTAAACTCGAAGCCATAGTTCTATCCGAAAAACATTAAAAAGTTACTTCAATCTACAATTTATGAAATATGTTGGCTGAAGAAACTCATATCGACTCTATATATATATATATTAAATTATGAAATAGATATTAATATAAATTATGATTTCTAGATATAGTTTCAGTATATATATATGCATATATATGTTATTTTTTTGTTGCAAATTTAGGAAAATCTAAAATAGTGATTGGAAGAATTAGTATAGATAATCGGTTAAAGATATCTGTTTAAACTTTTTTCATTATGATTGCTTTAGATTTAATATATATTTGCTTTACAAGAGTTACAAGCAAATTATCTAATTACAAATTATATTATAGTCAATTATTTGTATAGAGAAGAATTGAGTGTTTATCTTTATTTTACTATTTAATTTATATTAATAACTAAATATATTGTTTATTTCATTTTCAAATAAAATTATAAAGATATTCTACTTAAAGGATATTTTTTTTAAAGATAACTCATATTTCCAAATATTTTTTTAAAAAATAGTTATTTTTCACTAATATCACTAATATTTTTGTTTGGAAAAATTACATTCCAAGTAAAAGGTTAGCTATGTTGAGTGCTATTACAATCTGTACTTGGTAAGTATCGTTTTATTTGATACTCCAACTCTTATAATTGATGATTTACGGGATGATAATATATGTATCACGTATGAAAAACTAAGTCAACTCTTCCATCACATAAACAAAGAAATTCAAAACGGGTCTTAAATGATCATGTAAAATAAATAATGGGTATAAGTTAGTAAAAAGTAAATTTAATGAAATACAAGTGGAACTAAATGAAAAGATCTAATTAAACGAGGCCCTAATTCATATTTAACTATATTAGAAGTGAATTGTTTTTATACGCGTTGTTAAACTAATATTATTGTGACGAAATATACATAACACATAAATATGATATAATATTAGTTCTAGTTTTTTAATATAAAGAAGACAAAATCTTAATTTGTAAAAAAACAGTATATTGGTTTAGAATGTAAAATACTTCACAATAAAATAATATAAATTATTTTATGTTTCGTTTGAGAAATAAAAAAACAAAAAAGTCATAAGATCAATATTATATTTTAACCCTTAATTTTATATTATTACACATATAAATATAAATATTATTCATAATTACTTTTAAAAAAAATTATCATTACTTCGATATTTTTAAAAACTATCATTTTGATTTAAAAATATGAATTATAAATTCAATAACAAAATATAATATATTTAACATTAAAACTAATAATAATTTTTAAAATTTTTAGTTAATTATAGTCCGTTCGCGGGTTAATACCTAGGCTAATCAGTAATCACTACATTATGCTAGAATTTTAATGAACTTCCCACATGGATAACTTTTCCTTTTGTAATTACTCCATTTTTGTTATTAATTAAGTATCGTTTTAAATTTTTTAGATGATTTTTAAAAAAAATTATAATTTTACCTAAATTAAAAATATTTAATGTTAATAAAAATATATATGATTATTTTTATATTTTTTAATAATTGTAAATAATTTAAAACGAAATTCTTTTAGAAACCGAGTAATTATTTGGAATGTATAGAGATTTGCATATACCCTTTGTATATATATAACACCCCGAATTTCGGTAAAAGGATTAGAGAGATATAAACCGAAATTGACGACGCTTGATCAATGGAAATGAGATGATTAGGCGATAAGCCCTTAATTTTCGTTAACAGGATTAACGAGGAATAGACCACGACATGAAGCCGCTCGGGCGAATTGGTTTGACGTGAAACAACCGAGCCGAACGAAGAAGAGGCAAGGAAAAGAAGATCGACTATTCCAACGGAATATAATGCCCCGTGAGTTTCTCTTCTATGCATCAAACCCTAGAAGATCGTTTAGGTGCCGGAGAAATGCTCAAGAACATAGAATCAAACCTAGCCAAGCCAATTCAAAGGATTGGACCGAAACGAGCGAGAAAAACGGGCGAAAACGGTCCAGAACGGACGGTCTGACAAGCAGACCGTCCGTTCCAGACCAAGCGGAACGTCCGTTCCGCCTTACCGGACCGTCCGTTCCGACGACGGACAGAACCGAGAAACTCCGCCGTCTTTCTCCTTGCTGAGTCACCGCTGCAACTCTGAGGTTTCACCGGCGTTTGACACCTCCTTCTTGACTCAGAGGCGGCCAACCTCCTCTACACGAGCTTCACTCTCTCACTCTGCTCACACTCAGCCTACAGCTCGCTCTCACCCTCTCCCTCGTGTTCTTGCGAACTCAGACCGAGAACTCTCAAATCGGAGCTCATTTCGCATGGAAATCGACGAGAAAATTCAGAAATCAACACTAGGAAACCCCAGCAACAAACCCCAGAGCTCAAAAATGACACAGGTGAGTATTTCGGATTAAATTCGAAAATGATAATCAAATTGAAAATGGAGATTTGATTGCTTTGAGTGGAAATTGCATGAAATTGGTGTTAGATTTGGATTCCTAATGTTCTAGGGATCATTTTGATGTATAACTTGTTGAGTTTGGTGCAAAAATTGGAAACCCGAAGTTCCTGGTGCGCCTAGACCGAACGTTCCAGGCATGGACCGTCCGTTCTAGGGTTGCAGGGTTTTGGGGAAGAAGACGAAGTAGGGCCCGTCCGTTCTGTACCCAGAACGTCCGTTCCACCTTTCGCGGAACGTCCGTTCCATCTTCGGCCAGACCGAAGGGACAAAGCCACTAGACCGTCCGTTCCAGACGGGGCAGACCGTCCGTTCTGGACACCTGTCTCTCCGTTTTGGTTCGTTCTTTCGGACCGAACGAAATCTGATGCAACCGACCCCTATACGTGACCTACCTAGACCCGTTTCCTACCCGAACCTCATCAAACTTGAATGAAACCGACTTACGGTAAGTAAAGCCTTCGGAACGAGCTGAATTGGTAATCCGGAATGGTCGGACCCAATTTGATCGGATCGGAGGATAAAAAGAATAAAATGAATGTAAAGGAAACGAGATAACCAAAATAACAAGTAAGGATGTGTGTATACCCGAGTAGGTATAATAGTATATGAATGTGTGTGATTGGGGAACCGGGTAGTTGGCATGGCGTGAGACTTTATTCCGGAGGGCCGGGATAAGGTTGAACGTGTGATTGTAGCGGGTTTGAGGTGATATCTCGATGGTTGCGTTTTAGAGATCTCCTCTTTATGATCTCCGACCCGGGTCGGGTTTCATATTGAGGAGACATGATTGTGATTGGTTGCCCACGGGCAGAGCTTGGAGCCGATGATACACGTGATAGTCTTGAGTGATTCGGCTATCACGGGGTTGAGGAAATCCTACGGTTACACAGTAACCGCGCCAACGTTCCACTAGCTATGGAACGGGATCGGGATTGAGTGATTCTCCCGGCAGAGACTGGCAATACATTTACCCGTGACTCGGGATTGAGCGATTCTCCCGACGAGGTTGTGCGGAAAGACTCTGAAAGACCTGAGCTCGGGTCTGATGAGCTTT
Source organism: Tarenaya hassleriana (assembly GCF_000463585.1). NCBI lineage: Eukaryota > Viridiplantae > Streptophyta > Magnoliopsida > Brassicales > Cleomaceae > Tarenaya > Tarenaya hassleriana. The sequence continues at coordinate 117,059 of NW_010967396.1, forward strand.
TCCGTGGCGGACGGCCGGCGAGAGGTTGTCAGTTGTGTACTGACTTCGCTCGACATAGTCGGTGGTGGCCTGGAGGAGGCACCTGGCATTCTGGTATCGAGAGGTGACATCGGTATCAGATTGATGTATTATGTTTTATGGAGTAGGGATTTGGATGGCGTGTTTTATTGTTCCGGCGATTGCCGAGGAGAGCGGGGGATGTGCGTTGCACATGGAGCGTCCTTACCCACGTGTGTGATGCACACGTGGAGATGATTTGACGGTACGGTTATTACTGAGAGACCCGATGGGTCGAGCTATGACTTGTGTACATATGTCCTGGACTGGTGAGACCAGATCCGGTGTGGTGTCCTATGTGTGCGATGCACATAGAGATGATTTGACGGTTATGTCCGATGATACATCGTGCGGACTGAGTGTGTGTGATAAGTGAATTACTTGTGCGATTGAGTGAATTGTGTTTCCTGGCATGAAGTGTGTATATATGTATACACTTATATCTAGTGTATGTATAATATTGATTGTGTTTGGCCATTTGCCATTTGAGTATGATCTTCGGGTTTAACCCGAAGTACTCACTAAGCATGTAGCTTAGGACGTTGTTATGCAACGTTTCAGCTCGAGATAGCGCAAAGAGGAGCGTTGGATGGACATAGTAGCGCCAGGAGTGTGAGGAGGAAGACCGAGAAGATTTAGGTTGGAGTTACGCAGATTCTTGTTTCAAAAAGATTGGTAGTGTCGATTTATGAGTTTTGTATTTTCCGATAGTTATACTACCGTATTTGCATTTGTCTCCGCTGCATATGTATATAAATTGAGAATTTTTAAATCCCGCGTATTTTCGATAATTGTATTTATTTTATTGTTGTCCATGTGGCGCAACTCGTGGTTTTCGCGGGACACGGGTTTCGGGTGTCACAATATACGTATACGTATATTTATGTACAAAACCGTAACAGGTGGCGAAATTCATTCATGCATGGCTTCATACAATGCACGCTCTTATTTAGACTTTACATACAGTTTACTAAATAAGCTTAAGACAGAGAAAGCAAGAACCCAAATTGTTGGAACACTTTATTTGCTGGAAGCAAATCTCGCACCGAGTGACCGTTTGAAGGTCTTCAAGCACTCTTGCTTCGACCCCGATTGTTACGTCACCTCCAAATGCCAATACATGGATGAAAAGGTCTTTCCCTTTTTCCCATTTTCATTCCACAACACAACAGACCTATCCACGCATATACGATACAAGCAAAAACATGGAGTGTTTCTAATTTCGTATATGAATGTGAAGCCAATTAATTTCATTTGGTAAGATTCAATTTCTTCTTGTTGTGCATATAATCAAAGATTGTAAAGTGGAAAATCGGAACGACGATTAAGAATGTTTGGATGGTATTAGGGGACGGGTTAATTATTCACATTTACGTTTGAAACTTTTTCATGTTATGGAATCTAAGGGTTGCAATCCTCGACTTTAGACATGCCGGAGAACTGTCCAAAGCGAACAAATTGACGGAACCACATCAAATTCAGATGAAGCTTGGAATCACAAAATTTTGGAACCAAAGGTAAGGAGGATCTTCTTTCACTATTTCAGTGATTCTCTCGTCATCATACATTGAAGAAATTGCTTTTAATCTGATCTATTTGCAACTAAATTTTAAGAGATGACACGCTGAAGAAAGAACTTACCTAGAAAAGATCGTATTATAAATAGACTCTAAACTCGAAGCCATAGTTCTATCCGAAAAACATTAAAAAGTTACTTCAATCTACAATTTATGAAATATGTTGGCTGAAGAATCTCATATCGACCTTATATATATATATATATATATATATATATATATATATTAATAATAAGGTTTGAAATATTGTAGTAAAAATCAACTAATGATAATTTATTAAATTATGATTAGATATTAATATAAATTATGATTTCTATCTCATTTGGCGATCATTGCTTCATCTCGCGCCGTAAATAATTGTTCATTCATACCTTCCGTTTGAGTGACTTGAGCTTGTTAATTTTGATTCTTTCTGCAATCTCGAGCCAAAGGTCCTGGCTTTTCACAGGTGTAGTATTCTTTCGATCTCCTCACTTGTTGATCTTGTTTGCCCTTCTTGTTTTTGAAGTAGCACTCCTCCTCGGCGTGATTATCTTTCTTGCAATAACCACACCATTTCTTCACTTTTGGATTAGACCTCCAGAGACCTTTATTACCTCCTTTGTGATTCTTCGATCAAGTTGGAAAAGTTTCTTCTGATTTTTCTTCTTCATCCGGTAGGAACTTTGATTCATGTGCAATCAAAGATCCAACCAGATCTATGACACTTATGTTTCTCAAATCTTTCGTCTCCTCCATCAACGTTGCCAAAGTTGTATATGGCTTTGGCATCGTTGTTAGGATCTTCCTTATGATTTCAAAATTTTTATTTCCTTCTCCCAATTGTTCCATTTGATTCAAGATATCCATCACTCTATCCGTATATGCTCTTATTCGTTCTCCATCATTCATTCTCAAATTTTCGAATTGAGTATGTAAAGATTGTAATCGAACAAGTAGAGCTCGTTCGTTACCTTGATATGCTTCTTATAGTTTGGTCCACACCTCCTTTGATGTTGTGGCCGTTATCACCTTCCGGAAGACGGAATCGATGATGGAATTTTGTAGAAGTTGGAGAGCCGTCATGTCCTTCATCTTGATCTCTCTCCATTTTGTGAGATTCGTCTCTTGATTTTTCGTCGAAATTTCTGTGGTCTCCAATGATTGTGCCGGAACGCCTTTTTCGACAACGTCCCATAACTCTCTTAGCATCAACGTCAGCTTCATCCTCGTGGCCCATAACTCATAATTTTGACATCGAAAATAGCAACGGGTTGAATGTTTTGGATGTTTACCGCCATAGTGCTCTTTGTGCAAGTAATGCTTCGTGGTGCGTCTTGTGCTTTGATCTAGTGCTCTTCCTTGTGCTTGAATTAGTGCAGCATCATCCTTTGATCCGTAGTTGGCTCTGATACCATGTTATGAAGCTTGTATTATATTGTCATTCACAAGCTTCTTATCTTCTCTTTTTTAGTGCATAGTGCAAAGAAAGAAAAACGAGAAAATATTGAAGATTCTTAGCAATTATGCTTAGAACTTTGTTAAAGAAACAAAGAAAGAAAAGAGAGAGAAGTTTTTAGAGAGAAATGATTAGAAAAGTTTGATATGAAAAACTCCATATAACACCCCCTATATATACTAAAACTCCAAATCTATTACTCTCATCACAACCACACACCTCATCAATCAATCACACCTACCACACACACAAATTCAAACTTCTACAACTCCTTACATAAGCATTACATCATCATGATGTAATCGCTTACATAAGCATTACATAAACATGACATAATCGTTTACCCATGTATTACATAAGTGTGACGTCAGCGAATGAATCACATTCTCAATACCACTTATTGTAAATCCTTGTCTTCCAATTCGTGGGTTTCACGTTCTGTCCTCCTCCGGCACCGGCGTCGAAAGTACATCCGGGAACAACGTTGCCGCCGCAATCTCCGCCGCCATGTCCACCAGAGCCTAAACAGATGGCAAAGCTTTCTCTGTTCCAAGAAGCATCCTCTGCAGAAACATACAGGTCTCTCCGTGCGGACACCCTTCTACGGTGTAGAACTTCTTACTAACGCCTTCTCTTTTGTATATATATATATTAATTCACTAATATTTAAATAAAATTTATTATTATATAAAATTAAAAATTTTGAGTTTTAATTTTTCTTAAATTAAAAAATATATATTAATATATTTCTATTAATATATATATATCAAGTTGGAAAAGCTTCTTGTGATTTTTCTTCTTCATCCTGATTGTGTCGGAACGCATTTTTCGACAACATCCCATAACTCTCTTAGCATCAACGTCAGCTTCATCCTCGTGGCCCATAACTCATAATTTTGACCATCGAAAATAGAAATGGGTTGAATGTTTTGGATGTTTACCGCCATAGTGCTCTTTGTGCAAGTAATGCTTCGTGGTGCGTCTTGTGCTTCGATTTAGTGCTCTTCCTTGTGCTTGAATTAATGCAGCATCATCCTTTAAACCGTAGTTGGCTCTAATACCATGTTACGAAGCTTATATTATATTGTCATTCACAAGTTTCTTATCTTCTCTTTTTTAGTGCATAGTGCAAAGAAAGAAAAACGAGAAAATATTGAAAATTCTTAGCAATTATGCTTAGAACTTTGTTTAAAAAGGGAGAATCACCATAAAATACCTGTACTTTTTTCTGGTCTCAATTTAATACATGTACTTTTTTAATTACTGAATAATACCTCTACAATTGGATTTTCTCCAATTAAATCCTATACTTTTAAATTATTGGCCAAAAAATACCTACTATTAAATAACCGCCACGTAGACAAACGGAAATCCTACGTAGCGGTGAAATTCTCAACCTCTCTCCTAATCATCGCGCCATGTCATCGTCACGTCAGAAATTAAATAAATAATAAATAATAAATAAATAAATAATAAATTAATTAATAATAATAATTAATTAAATAAATAAAAATCATAAAATAAATAATATATATATATATGTATATATACATACGTATATAAATATATACATACACATATATACATATATATACATACATATAAATACACACATATATATATACCATATATATATATACATACACATAAATATACATATATATGAATAATAAAAATATACATATACATACACATATGTACATATACATACGTATATAAATATACACATCCACACATATATATATACATACATATCAATACACATACACATATATATATATATATATTAATACATATATATATTAATACATATATATAAACGTACATATATATACATATACATACATACATATACATTCGCATATATATACATATACATTATACATACACATATATATACATATATACATATACATACACACATATATATATACATACATATACAACACATACACATACATATATAAATAATATATATACATATATATACAACACATACATATATATATATAAATATATGTATATATGTATATATATGTAGCATGTATATGTATATATATTATTTATATATGTATGTGTATATGTTGTATATGTATGTATATATATGTATGTGTATGTGTTGTATATGCATGTATATCTATATATATATGTGTGTATGCATATGTATATATGTATATATATATATGTGTATGTATAATGTATATGTATATATATGCGAATGTATATGTATGTATGTATATGTATATATATGTACGTTTATATATATGTATTAATATATATATGTATTAATATATATATATATGTGTATGTGTATTGATATGTATGTATATATATATGTGTGGATGTGTATATTTATATACGTATGTATATGTACATATGTGTATGTATATGTATATTTTTATTATTCATATATATGTATATTTAGGTATATATATATATGTGTGTGTTTATATGTATGTATATATGTGTATGTATATATTTATATACGTATGTATATATGCATATATGTATATTTATATATGTATATATATGTGTATGTATATATATATATATATATATTTATTATTTATTTTATGATTTTTATTTAATTAATTAATTATTTATTTTTATTTATTTTTTATTTAATTTCTGACGCGGCGATGACATGGCGCGATGATTAGGAGAGAGGTTGAGAATTTCGCCGCCACGTAGGATTTTCGTTTGTCTACGTGGCGGTTATTTGACGGTAGGTATTTTTTTGCCAATAATTTAAAAGTATAGGATTTATTTGGAGAAAAACCAATTGTACAGGTATTACTCAGTAATTAAAAAAGTACATGTATTAAATTGAGACCAGAGAAAAGTACAGGTATTTTACGGCGATTCTCCCTTAAAAAAACAAAGAAAGAAAAGAGAGAGAAGTTTTTAGAGAGAAATGCGTATAAATGCTTAGAAAAGCTTGATACGAAAAATTCCATATAACACCCCCTATATATACTAAAACTCCAAATCTATTACTCTCATCACAACCACACACCTCATCAATCAATCACACCTACCACACACAAATTCAAATTTCTACAACTCCTTACATAAGCATTACATCATCATGATGTAATCGCTTACATAAACATTACATAAACATGACATAATCGCTTACCTATGTATTATATAAGCGTGATGTCAACGAATGAATCACCTTCTCAATACCAGTTGTTGTAAATCCTTGTTTTCCAATTCGTGGGTTTCACGTTTTGTCCTCCTCCGGCACCGGCATCGAAAGTACATCCGGGAGCAACGTTGTCGCCGCAATCTCCGTCGCCATATCCACCAGAGCCTAAACAGATGGCAAAACTTTCTCTATTCCAAGAAGCATCCTCTGCAGAAATATACATGTGTCTCCGTGCGGATACCCTTCTACGGTGTAGTACTTCTTACTAACGTCTTCTCTTATATATATATATATATTTTTCACTAATATTTAAATAAAATTTATTATTATATAAAATTAAAAATTTTGAGTTTTAATTTTTCTTAAATTAAAATATATATATTAATATAAATTTTGAGTTATTTTGAATTAATATAAATTAAAATAACTTATTGATTTTTTTTTAAAAAAAAAAGGGTTTCTGGAAACTTAACTCAAAATTCAGCCGATTGGTTTAATTTCCAAAGCTTAAATAGATCGAGGATGAAGTTTGTAAGGAATTTTAGATTTGTAGAGATGGAAAAATTAGTTGTGCATATTTTTTTTTTACAGATTTGGATTCAAAACAACAATCAAATGAAAGGTAAGCTCATATAGTGGTTTATATGATGTTTTGTTATCAAGCTTCGGCAAAAAAAAAAATTCTATATCCAAGAACATGTAAATGCTACTAAAACAAAACTGTGCAATGATAAAACGAGGAATAAAAGAATTTTCTTGTGGAGATTTTGAGCTAGAAACGAAGAGGAAAGAGATTTACCGAAATCTGCAAGAATTCTGGAGAAAATAAAGAAGAACGACGATGAGAGTGTGCTCTGAGGAAATAATGAAATGCCTATATTTTATATATATATATATATACACATGTGATATTACCTCCCAAGTGCATGTTTTTTTTAAACATTCGGCCCATTAAAAAAGAAGTGTTCGGCCCATTACAAAACTTGTAACAATTAATCTTATTAAGCCCAATTTTAAAATATTTTATTGATTAAAAACTAAATTAGGGTTTCTGGAACAAACACTCATCTCGGATTCGTGTCTCTCTCTCTCTCTCTCTCTCTCTCTCTCTCTCTCTCTCTCTCTCTCTCCTACCTCGTGCGT